>NC_081564.1:68840130-68984028 GCF_022355385.1 Mustela nigripes
TGTCTATTGTCTAATCTTTAGTCCTTGATAACTTAGAATGTCAGATATTTAATAACCTTATGACCTGAATCTCACCATCTTTATTCATTTGTAAAGATACTGACAATGATGTGGGGTAAAATTGAATGCTGAGTAAATGCTTTCTTGTGAAAAGTAAATGCTTTACTTTTTAATATGACCATTATATAACTATCTCCTTTGGCCATACCATTACTTGAATAGTGTTCAATCAGATTTGGCTTTGGAAATTACTGAAGTAAGGCTGCAAAGTGTTGCTGTCGGTAGCAGCTTTAAGCAACAAGCTTTGATGCTTGAAAGGTCTTCTATTGGTTCTTCATCTACCCAGTTATACTGATGCTTTAAACTACTGAGTCCAGCAGCCAATACTCAGCAAGGCTGGCACTGAAAAAGCAATGCATATGGCTCCACCTGCTGGTCATATCTACTCTAGACCTGGGTGTGCTCCTTGGTCACTGACCTGTTCCTTCAGTTGAGTGTTTAACCCAATCTTTGTCATGTTTTTGTTTTGTTTTGTTTTGTTTGTTTGTTTTAAGTAAGCTTCACACTCAGCTTGGAGCCCAGTGTGGGGTCTGAACTCTTGACCCTGAGATGAAGACCGGAGCTGAGATCAAGGGTCAGACTCTTAACCGACTGAGTCCCCCAGGAACTCCTTTGTCATGTTATATAATTGGACTATTTTTCTGCGTGTGCATTTCTTGGACTGAATCTTGCCATCAGCTGAAGCTAGGTGGAGATCAAACATACTGTCTAGCTCTTCCCGGCCCCCTCTCCTAGAGCTGGTTTTTGTACCTCACTGGCTTGGATTGTCCTTCTGTCTCCACTTGGGGACGGCAGAAGGGTCTTTAACCAGAGCATGGGGCCCTCCCCTCATCTACTGACTGCCACACTTGGAAGGTAGTATCTATACCTTAGTGTTTGACCAGTTTCTTCCTCTCCGTGGATCATGGGTGTTGACTTTTCCTTTTAAAGCTTTGCCACAAGCAACCCACTTCCCACTTAACAGGAGGAGATTTATCCTATTTAAGGAAAAGATAAGATGTTTCTATGGTATACCCTACATCAGCAGAAGTGCTGTCCCAGCTATCAGCGCCTCCCTGGACATCTCTTCCTCTACCATCACTGTACAGTAACTGTGGGTCCAGCTTTCACCCTCAGAACATGACCCCAAAAGGGCAGTCAGACACCACAGTCATCTGCTGAAATGGCCTCCTGCTACTCCAGCCAATTTCCTATGCAGGGCAGTTCAATGGGACCAGTTCTGTTGCCATTCAAACCAGCTCTTAGCCACCTAGTGATTGGTCAGTTTGAGCATCCGATTCAAATATTTCTCAAATTATTAGAAAGCAAAGAGGGAATAATAAGATCAGATATTCCAATTAAAATCTGGAATTATTTGTGGGCGTGGAGCTCCCAAACAGGTAAGATTATTTGTGTCATCCAAAGATCTGGATGCCTTATTCCTTTTTCAAAAAATCTTTAATTGAGATGTCTCTGCCATATCTCCATGAGAGCCAGACTCATTTCTGTGTTCAGAAGCTTATTTAGTATCCTAAAGATTATAGTGGATAACACTTTAGGCACAGAAAAAAGTCCATGTGTGCATGTGTGTTCCATGTTAGAAAGAACCCTTGAAGTCTGCTGTAGGATTTCAATGCCTACTCTTGTTACTGTCTGGGAAATTCTATTATCCTGTGGTGTTTGTCAGGTACTCATTGGATGCAGCTACTGGCTGAGTTAAAAACCAGATTGGCCAGACCCCTGCACATTCCAATATGGGCCACTCTCTGCTATGCTACAGCAGTGAGCCAGAGCTTTTGGTTTTCCAGTCCTGCTTCTTCCTGCTTTCCTTTCTTTCCCGCTAAGCCCGTGTTGCCAAGGTCCTGGCAGCCTCATAGCTAGAGACAGAACCAGTGAGTCATCATCCCGTGTCAGAAAGGGGGCACACCAAAAGCCACTTGATTGGCACCCATTTGATGGTCTATTACGGCATTTCTGGAATCACGGGTAACAGAAGTTATTTTGCAGCTAAGTTTGAGTTCCATTTCCTTTCCTTTATATCTTCCTCATTCCTTTCTTCTGGGGAAATAAAAAAATCATATATATTTGCATTAGAGGCAAACAAATTCAAAATGCTTGCAAACCACATTTTTTCCTCATTTAAGATGAAAACAGATTTAACAAAACCCCTAGACAAATAGGAAGATTCCCTGCTTTATTCAATAGAAAAAATAACAATGAGCAAAATGGCTGTGTTTTTTAGGTGCTAACATACTCATATCCAGGTATATTTGCAAGATAAGACTATAGACACAGCTTTCTGGTTTCCATTCTGATACTAAATCAAAGCTGCACAGAACAGTGGGGACTTGGGGTGAATTTTATTCATTATATTCTACATCAATGTCACCTTAGTCTCTAGTTAAACATTCAGTTTCCCTGGCTTGTCCTCTGAACATGGGTTAAAGATCAACAACCCGTATTTCTTTAAGGCAGTGCCCCAGATTATTCTTGGAGTCTGCCAAATTAAGGGAACACTGTCCTAAAGGAACCATGCCTGAATCTTAAAGAGTTACAGTAGTGTTGAGGTAGAATGGTCCTGTAGTCATCACTTCCCTTATATTTCAAACACAGATGCTGGGATACTGGGAGCACTTGGACCTTGCTCAGAACATCATGCTTATTGGCAAAGAAGCTGTCTTGAGAACCTGGGTTTCCACACTCCTGGTGGGGGTTGAGTTTTACTTCTGCCTGACCACATTCCCTACCTCAGGATTGCTCCAACCGACTCACATTCTTGGTACCTTCATGGAGACCAGAGAAGGACCAACAGCAAAGTTTTACTTTGAGAGAACTTTCCTTTCTAGTAATATCCAACAGGCAGCTGTGGGGAATGCTCTGTACCCAAACAGTGCTATCCCACCTCAGAGGGCTGTGCAAATGTCACCGAATTAATCCTTCATACCTGCACCCAGAGAGAGAGAGAGAGAGAGGGAGAGAGATGGGGCTGTCAACGGTCAGTCTTGTACTACTCAAATTCCAGGTGCATTCTGAAGGGGTTCCAAGAACCAAATTTGCCTGTGAATATACAAATTCAAAACACTTAAATGTGGGCACCTGGGTGGCTCAGTTGGTTGAGTGCCTGCTTTCCGCTCAGGTCATGATCCTGGGATCATGGGATTGAGCCCAGCATTGGTCTCCTTGCTCAGCTGGGAGCCTTCTTCTCCCTCTCCCTCTGTCTACCTCTCTGCCTACCTGTGCTCTCTCTGTGTCAAATAAATAAGTAAGAAAATTTAAAAAAAAAATCTTTTAAACCCCACTTAAATGCGTGTGTCATGTGTGTTGAGGGAAATAATAGTTTGTTATTAGGAATAAAAAAGTTTCTCCATCAGCTCAGTCTCAGAGACTGGGTGGCTTACATAACAGAAGTTTATTTCTCACAGTTCTGGAGGCTGAGAAGTCCACATTCTGGTGTCTGATGAGAGTCTGATTCCTGGGTTTGCTGGTGGCTGTCTTCTCATATCTTCACATGGTGGAGAGATCATCTTTCTTGTGTCTTTTCTTACAAGAGCACTAATCTATTCATAAGGCTCCTCCTTCGTGACTTAATCACCTCTGGAAACCCCCAACTCCTAACATCATCACATTTTGGTTTGGATTTCAGCATATGAATTCTGGCAGGGGGTATGTGGTGAACAAGCATTCAGTTCAAAGCAAATGCAATCCTGCCAACAGAAGACCCCTTCGTAACTACAAAGAGAGAAACTATTTATTACCAGGTAAGTGTTAATCAGACTTACACGTATGTAAGGTCGCAGAGAAGTGGCTATGAGCTCTGAACAGAAAAGCTCGCACATTTATATAATAAATAGAAGACTAACGAGAATATCTCATCTCTATGGAAGGCAAGCAAATACACCTCACAAGTGTCTCCTAGGCATCTCATGAAAGACTCAGTTTTGGAGGTATATGCTTATACTTTCAAGAGTCATTGGAAGGGAAGGTGAACCGTGAGAGACTATGGACTCTGAAAAACAACCTGAGGGTTTTGAAGGGGCGGGGGTTGGGAAGTTGGGGGAGCCAGGTGGTGGAGATTATGAAGGGCCCGGATTGCATGGAGCACTGGGTGTGGCGCAAAAACAATGAATTCTGTTATGCTGAAAAGAAATAAAAAAAAAAGTCAGTAGGCCTGTGATCTTGCTTTGTAAAATCAAGTTCTGTAAAAAAGTTCTGTGACATCTTAGTGTTTGAGGAGACCTCCTCAAGAAGTGAGTACAGGTGGCGCCTGGGTGGCTCAGTGGGTTAAAGCCTCTGCCTTAGGTTCAGGTCATGATCTCAGGGTCCTGGCATCGAGCTCCGCATCAGGCTCTCTGATCCTCAGAGGGCCTGCTTCCTCCTCTCTCTCTGCCTGCCTCCCTGCCTACTTGTGATCTCTCTCTGTGTGTGTCAAATGAATAAATAAAATCTTTAAAAAATAAAAAAAGAAGTGAGTACAGGAAGGTAGCCATATCCCTCCTCAAAGACACATATACGTGCTCTAGCCAAGTCCCTGAGCAACATTCTAGGTATGACTTGAGCAACGGCTTGCACAATTGGCAGAAGTATGTTACCTGCCAGGGTGATTATTTTGATAAAAACTATAATTTGATATAAAAGTCTTGGTGTGTTTGCTTAAGAAATCAGCTCCAGTCCCAGTTTGCATGTGGGCTGCAATTGCTAAATATGAAAGCTCGTTTAAAAAGTCATTCTGCTGAGTCACTCATTCAGTGAAATCCTGAGGGAGGTAATTAAAGAGTAGGCGTTGGAGGCAGGGAGAGCAGATGACATGATCTGCTCACAGGAAACAAGGCCTGAGGTGAGGACTCCACATGAGGACCCACAAGGCATGGGGCTGTGGAGCTCCCGGGGCGTGAACTGGGCGGGAGCTGGGTTGTCTGGCAGACCAGGAGGGGTTCCCGACACGGAGGAAGTGCTGGCCTCGTGTTTTAATGCTGTGACTTTGATTACTTAACAGCTGAGTGTAAGCTGTGAGGTAAAGCACCGAAGCTCAAGGAAACAGAGGAGGCAGAGGATTAGTCAACGAATAGTAAAAGTTGATATTTTGTCTTAGGTAAAAGATGACAGGGGAGGCTGGCTCATTGTTGGTACATGGATTACTGTTCCTTGATCTAGGCAGCTTTTAATATTTTTTTAATTTTTTATTTTAATTTTTTTTAAAGTAAGCTCCACACCCAGCATGGAGCCTAGTGGGGGAGGGGGGCTTGAACTCGCAACCCTGAGATCAAGACCTGACCTGAGATCAAGAGTCAGACATTTAACCCACTGAGCCACCCAGGCATCCCTGTTAGGCTTTTTAGACCAGCTCTGGCCAGTGGAATTTTCTGAGCGGATGGCGATGTTTTATATCTGTGCCGTTCAGTGTGTTAACCACTACCCACGTGTGGCTACTGAGCACCCGAAATGTGGCAGTGTGACAGAAGAACTGAAGTGTCACTTTAATTTCATTTTAATTAACTTAAATTTAAAGCACCACACGGGCTCCCGGGACTACCATATTGGGCAGTACTTTAGTAAAGGACTCAGTACTTCTAGAGTACTCGGAAAGTACATACGCTTTTTTCTCAAAAGTGAATTTTGCTAACTTTTTTTTTTTTTATTTTTATTTTACACAGCTGTCTTGTTTACTGAGAATATGGAAAGTATGAGTGTTTTTGAACCCCCCCCCCCTTTTTTTGGCTTGTTCAAAGTACCTTCTCCATGTGTCTGTAGCATGATAGACCACGTGGCGAGGCTCACCTTCCAGGACGGTCCTAGTGGGAATGCTGGGTGACTGGTGGAGCCAAGCTGCCATTTTAGGAGGTGATGGTGCCCACTCTGACCAGGGGCTGTGAAAGCAAAGGCGTCATCACTGACAAAGACACCAACAAGTCACCTTTGTTCCGGTCACTGCCTCTTGCGCTCTTTCTTGTGTTCCTGACAAGACATGGGGTAAGTGAGAAAACACGGCTCCTTGTGGCATTCTGGCGCAGAATGTTCTTCGCTGAAACCAGCATATGTGCTGTGGGAGCTGTCTTTCAAGGAACTGCCTGTGTGCCAAGGCCGGAGGAGGACTTATCTTTTCAGATACGACTCTTTATCCTGCCGTGGAAATGCTGGCTCTTTTCTCTTAATTTGTGAGATTTAACATCTCTTCCAACACAGGGCCATGTGTTCGGCATATATAGGTAGAGTTGAAGGAGCAAAATATAATTGCTTTCATTTCATTCCTTCTGGCATTATTTACATTGCTTAAACCAACTAGAAGGACATTCCGGTATTCTTTGACACAAGGTCTTTATTTTCTCAACAACTGTGCCTGGGACCCCAGGGAGGGAACTGCTTTGTTCAGGGTCAGGGTTGGATGGCTGGTCCCTACAGAGCCTGAATTTAGTTGATTAATTCTCAAGATTGATTTGTATTTGATTGATTTTCTTAATCCTTAAAAATGTGATATCTTTGGTTAGGGAGATACAATATTATTCTTCGTCATCCAATCTCCAACAATTAGAAAAGAACTTTGCTTTAAATTTTCTCAGGTTGCTACCTGTAGTGAGCTCCTGCAGTAGAAACAATTTGCTTGGGCTGGAAACCCCACCTGGTGCCATTACTTTAACTGGCATCTGAGTCTTCATCAAAAACCCCAGTGCTAGGACTCCTGGCCCCAACACTGGGTAATAAATTCAGTGAATGTGACTGAGCAACCCTTGAGTCTACCCATCCTCGAGGTGAATTTGTGCACCCATTGAAACTCCTGAACCAGAGGGAAAGGCTCTGCTCCCCTAGAAACAGGCGCCTATGATGACTATTGTTCAGTAGTCATCAGAGCATCTCAAGGAATCCCATAACACTCTGCTAAAAAGAGAGGCATGAACGCTGAGAACTACCTTTGGGGAATAATCCTTCTGAATGCTGCCCCTGGTCTCAGCAGAGCTGTTCTTTGCCCACTGTGTCTGTGAGTTTATGATGAACCTTAGCCTGACTTCTGTTAGGGAGTTCATCCTCTAAGTCCGTTCTACCTAAGTTCCTACTTCCTCTTCCCTTTCTTGTCTTGTTCTTGGCCGTGTCCCTTGGTTCATGTCCCAGCCTAGTCCTGTGCTCCTGACAAATCCATCTTAAGTCCTGATCTAATAGATCAGGCCTTGTTTTTAGGTCCTTCCCTGCCAGAAAGCAGATTCTCATTCTCTGTTCTCAGTTCATATACTCATAAAATATTTTTCTCATACTCTTCTGGATAAAGAGGAGAGAAGACCACCGTGTAATTCAGCCCGTCTATGTCCCCTGTCCCAGCTGCTGCTCAGGAGAGAAGGCTAGACTTGGAGCTCATTGAGCTAGGCTCCGGAGTCCTTCAGATCATGTGTGTTGAATAAATGGTAATGTGGATTCTTTTTTGCATATATTCTCATACATTTTTTTTTTCTTAAGCACTTTCAAATACATCATTTTATCTGCTCTTCTTAATCTGGAGTAAAAAAGTTACTGATCACAAAGCAAGGTGGGAGACAAAAGAGAAATAACCTAGGTGTTTGCACTCACTGAGCTTAAAAGCTTCACATTGGGCTTTTTCATACTGTATTTCTGAAAATGTGTTACTTCGACTGTGTTCCTCGTTTCAGATAATATCATCACAATCTACTGCATTACCCAACTTAGAAACCTCTGACTCATCTTCTGTTCCTCTCCCTCTCTGCCCACTCACACCCATCAGTCACTGAGTCTTATTGATTTTATCCTTTAAATATTTTTCCAGCCTGTTCTTGTTCTACTTCTTTGGGAGGTAAGAAGAGAGAAATTCTGGTCTTTCCCATATATTACCCTGTTCAATTTGTCTCCTAACTAGGTCTTCCCCCACCCCACCTGCCAAACAAATCGAACATGTGCATTTGTGACACTGCATTCAGGGTGATCAAGACTGTCTTTTAAAACGTGTATTTTGAAATGTAATTCCCTTGTTAAAACCTCTATAGCCAACAAGGCAATATTCCAACTTTTTGGCAAGGTTTCCTCTCAGAATTTATTTACAACACCTGTCACACAGCTTAGACTCTGTCAAAGGATCTTCTAAAATACCTTCTAGGCCTTCTGGAGCCTTTGTGAAAGCTTTGTGTTGTTTTGTTTTGCAACCCAAAGGCCCACCTGTGATGCCCAAAAGACTCTTCCTTAGTCTTCTAACATAACTTAAGATGCAATGATTTCCTGCTATGCATTCATCCTTATTCCCTCTATCAGACATCTGTGGCTTACCCCTGTGTTCTAATAGTCCACTGTCCATTCTGTGCCTTTTTCTCTATCACTGGGTGATGCACATAGTTACTGTTCTGTTTGTCCAACTCACAGCCAGTCCAGAGTAAAGACTAGTTCTTAATCTTAGAACTCCTATATTCCTTTTACATTTTTCTTGCTATCACATTAGCCTTCAGAAATACTTAATGTGCATCAAATGTTAATTTTCTTGTCCACTCCAAAAAAGTAAAAGTGGTTGTCATTTATTTAGGGATTACTGTGTTGAAGCCACTGCATTTTATGTGCCTTATTGACTTTTCAGAATATTATTTCCATATTCTTTGTAAGGATATTGAGGCTTCTTTTCTATTTGCCTTTTCTTCCAGGACATTATAAAATGACTCATCAGTCGATCTTATAAGTTAATCTGCCATAAATTGCTGATGGAGTCTGTTGGGCCATTGTATTGTTCTTCTTAGGCACCATGGGTGCTATTCATTAGGGACCTTCCAAGCTTTTCTCTCAAATAGTGACACTAATGATTAGATGCTGGTGGGTCAGTGGTATGCTGAAGTCAGGTTATACTGATTTTGGAGAGTTAGTTGTTAAATTCTCATAAATTTCATTAGCTGGTTGTTAAACTCAGCATTTATTAAAAATTAAATTATGTAAACTTATAAAACAAATTCTATTTTAAAAGGTGGTAAGACCTCATCACTTCCTAATTATTTTACTATTATCTGTATTCTTAGATTATACATTTATCACCTGTGTATGGTATAAATATAATGGTGTGATGCCGAGTATCTCTTCCTAGATCCATGTTTAGTGACATTGCATTGATAGCTTAGAATTTGCCACAGTGAGAGTATTTACACCATAGGAATTGGAAAACAGTGTAACTCAGGACTTCTATTCCTGCCCCTCCCCTGTTTATTAAACCTTCAGCAAAACAACATTGGGATGGGAGCACATTCAAAGACGGTATTCTGCCAATATACACTAATTTGGTTACAATTGTTATTAAATTTTAAGAATACCTCCATACTGGTTAGGCAGTAAGACCTGCTCCTCCATGACCCTCAAGGGATCCCAGCTGCCTAGGCCATCCAGTCCCTTCACTGGGACCTCTGGGAACCATCCACGAGCTAACCATTGAATGATCAATGTGCAGTCCAACAAGGGCCTTCAGTTCTTCACTATTTCGGGCACAATGAAGAGACAGAGGAGAGCTCATTTTAGAATTGCAGTATTTTTCATTGGTTGTCAAATTATACCAAGTAGACAATTACTTATTCAACTGACACATAGCACCAGCGTGGAAACATCAGTCTTCATCCTTCTCTGATGGAAAAGGTTCATAGTGTCATGGATCAGCTTATTCCGTGCATTACACAGCCGAGTGGATCCCTATTTTCATCCAGTAAGTTTAGTCCCAGCCTTGACTGCATATTTGACTCAACTGAGCAACTCTTAGAAAAAAACATAACAAATCTCAGGCCTCAGTTAAACCAGAATGTATTAGAGGTGTGGGGAGAGACTGGTGCCCCAAATCACTGTTTTCTAAAAGCTCGCTGAGTGATTCCTGCAAGTAGCCACTTATCCAATGTAGGATGAGCCCAGAGATGAACAGTCCACACAGCTTGGAGTTAGAGCTTTACCCTCCACCAGCTGTGTGATACTGGGCAGGTCAATTTCAATGCTCTGAGCCTTGGGTTCCATATCTAGGCAATAAGATTAATAACCTGCCTCATAGAATGCTATAGAAATTCCATGAAAATGTAAGAGAGAGCAATTTCTGAATGGCAGAGTAGTAAATAATACAAGTGACTTTGGCTGTACTACATCCTTGCTTTGTCCAACAAATAAGCTTTTAGCCAAGCTGTGTATATCAGTGTTAGAGGGCTGCTTTCTTAACACTAGCCAAAAATTCTCTGAGGAGATGGATAGTGCTAATAATTTTAAGCACACCTGGTGTAATTACGGGATCTGGTTTGAATGCACATCGTATTCCAACATTATTTTTGAAAGCCAGCTAAGAGAGTAGCCTCCCTAATGTCATAGGGCAGGGAGCTCCAAAGGTTAATTACAACTGGATGCTCCTGTACCATTTCTAATGCCCTGCTGTTACATGTCACCCAGTGTCACCTTATTCTTTTCATGGAGCAGGAAAGCCAATCACTCCCATGACCTTTGATTCCCTTCCCTTTATTTTCGAAGCAAATACACTTTGCTCGCAGGATTAGACAAGCAGAAAATTGTGAAAACAATACTTCAACTCCTTTGTTTGTTGAAATATGCAGGATCCTGGGGAGATGCTTCTGAGAGTAAGAGAGGAGAAGCATCACGATTTAACTTCAAGACCAGTCTGGCCCTACATTTCTTTCTTGTTATTTATTTATTATTATTATTATTAATTATTATTATCATTATCATTATTTTTTGTTCAGGTACTAAAGCTTCAGGAGAACAGAAGAAAAGTGGTGGCCTGACTCAGAAACCCAGGAATGCCACAGTCATATTCAAGAACAAGCTGTCGTGTGCGGGGACAGCAGGTGTCCCGACATTAAAAAGCAGATGTCACAAATCTAAGAAGAGCTGGGGCAGGAAAGAGCCAACAGATAAGGTTTTTTTTTTTTTCTTTTTTTCTAATTAACTCTGATTCTCTGATTAATGAATGCTTATAGTAAAAAAATCAACACAGAAAGGCATCAGACATCATACATATCCACACATAGACTTAACAGAGCAACACTTTAAATTTCAGAGTATACTCTTTGAATATTTTATTCTTTCTGCAGAATTCTACCTATAACATTATCATGATTTTCCTCAAATAACAAAATATTATGAATAGCGTTATAATGTAAAACCAAATGTGTGAGCACTACCCTCTTTCTTGCATGCTTGTACCACGCACACACATGCGTACACATACACAGAGTGCTATAGGTATTGTGCCATGTGCTAATTTTTAATTAGAACCATTTTGAAAAAAGAGGTTTGTTGTTAGTATTATCACAGAATTTCTGGGCTGTCAGGGATAGCATTTCTGTGCCAGACAAGTTTCAAGTTTGCATCCACAATAATCCCACAAAGTGTTCATTTGCTTTATCTTTGCTGGATCTCCACCACCTTCTGCTTCTCATCTTGGAAAACCTAACAAGGTTAAAAATATCTCCACTCCAAATGATATTAGCTAGAAAGCAGATCTAGCAGCCACTCGCCCACCCGCCCAGTCCTAGTCAGTGTGAATGGGGCTAATGAGCAGGGACTGGGAGAGGACAGCCAGGACGTGTGGCCAGAACCCCCATTGTCCGTCCATCAGGCGATGTTCATCAGCAGGCTGGGGGAAGGTCAGCTGCATTTGCAGTTACTGTTAGCAGCCACAGGAATGGACCTACATAAACAGCCAGGCCTGACCAGAAATAGAATCACCACACTGAAAGAGTCAAGTTAGCTTATCAACTGGGTCAGCGTCTGCCTTTCCGTATGGGATAGAGGAAACTTGTCGATTTGAGAAATTGTTAGACTAAAAAAGTCTAATGATCCTCCCTCAAGTCTGTAGCATTCTGCTCACATTTTCCCACACGGTTCCCACCCTCACTGATCGGAAGGTCCCTGAGGCCCCGGCACAGGTCCATTCCCAGATTCCACTCCTGGATCACACGCTGTCACAATGTGTCCCCCCACAGTCAATGAGCATTTCTTAACAGGGTTGATGGTTATTGATTTTCTTTTAAGCTTGATGTCTTATTCACATATGGTTCCTTTCTCACCCCCAGATATTTATTTATCATCCATCAGCTCGCCCACTAAAAGAGATGTACAGAATGTTTATTAAACCCCTTGGGGAACACAGAAAACTAAGGGACCTGGTCTTGACCCTGAAGAATCTTCCAATCTAGAGCCATAAAATGGGCACATTTGAAAAATATCAGGGTTGCTGAGGCAGAATATGATTGGAGATAGATGTACACAGTATGTATGAAACTATATTGAGATAGAGGAGAACTGGTGGAAATCAAAGAAGTTTCTAGGTCTTTCTCCCAGAGGTAGGGCTTTATCTCAGTCTTGATGAATGGATGAAAAAAAATATAGATGGCCTAGGGTAGGGGGTCAGGAGGAATATATTTCTCACACAGAAATGGGCAATAAACATGCTGGATTCATGAGACAATGAAGGAACTAAACAAATCTGTAGCACAAAAGTATGTTGACATCAATTTCATTCAAGTTCTATGGGGGAGGGGAAGATACTCAGAGGAAATAAGCTACATTGTAGGGAACTCAAAAGTAAGTAAGACTGAATGCCTTCTGTTTCCTCAGGTTTCATTAGGTTAGCAAACACAACTCCAAAATTAAATAGCTCCCCCTCTGCATGACTTGACCTGAGTCCTCCTGAGATCCTTTTTCATTGTGGGTCAGTGACTCCCAAGTCAGTGGTAGTAATGATGACAACGGATAAAGCCTTATATAGCTGCAGATTCTTGCTAGTCTCTTATGCAGGTGATAAAGACCCTGAGTATTAAATTTTCCAAGAAAGGTCCTATGTTGCATGGAATCAGCCCATTTTCCTTTCTTGGGACCAACTCTATGTATTTTAAAGATGATTGGTTATGGACTTGAATAGAAAAATCACCAGGATTTTTACCTATGTCCTTGGCCCCATCAGCACCATGTGCCCACTAGCTCAGTTGACTAGCTTGGACAGAGAGCAACTTCAGAGAATATTAGTCCTACTGCAAATTGATCATTTAAAACATGCCATAGTCTTTGAGGTTTTATCTCCATCACTGTCCATCCCACCAATCCTCTCTTTAGGCCATTGTGAGACAAAGAAAATAAATCCTAATGCTATCTACATGATGAATCTTCTGGCTTTATTGATGGTAGTTATAATCCAAGGGTTGAGTCTTTGTTGGTATTCAAACATCATGGTACCCATTCTAAATTTCCTGGTCCTGAAATGGTTTCGAATACATTAGGGAATATCTATTTTTTTAAATTTATTTTTTATTTATTTTCGGCATAACAGTATTCATTATTTTTTCACCACACCCAGTGCTCCATGCAATCCGTGCCCTCTATAATACCCACCACCTGGTACCCCAACCTCCCACACACCCGCCAATTCAAACCCCTCAGATTGTTTTTTAGAGTCCATAGTCTCTCATGGTTCACCTCCCCTTCCAATTTCCCCCAACTCCCTTCTCCTCTCCATCTCCCCTTGTCCTCCATGCTATTTGTTATGCTCCACAAATAAGTGAAACCATATGATAATTGACTCTCTCAATATTAATCCCTTCCATACTCCATGTGTGTGAGGAAACTGAAGATCTAAGAAGAGAGATGACTTTATGTTTCATTTAGGAATGGTCTAAGCTCCCTTGTCTGTTTCTACTTTACTGTGCTACTTCTTCTGCCTTCAATAAGCTCCCATCTGACTGCCCATTTTTCCCATCACCACTTATCATATAAGTATGTAAAATAAAAATAAAGTTTTTTGAAGCATACTTGACATACAATGTTACATTATTTCTGGTATACAATTTAGTGATTTGACAATTTTATAACAAAGATATTTAAATTTAAAAGTTAAATCACTAATAATTCCTATAATAATATAGTTATTGTTAATATTTAGATTTATATCTCTTCAAACTTCTTCTTCATGAATATGGTTATTGGGAGCATAACATTTATATTTTATTCAAATGGAACCATAGTTATATTTGTTCTACAACCTATTTTTCTTACCTACATTTATCATGAGTATATTTTCACATCACCAAATATAGACTAACATCTGCATTTTTAAAGACTGAATTGCATTCTGTTTTATGGAAACACCATGATATTTGAATACAATATCCTCCTGCTATATGTTTAAATTATTTCCAGATTCAGCACATGGCCATTTATTTCCTTGGGACAAATCCAACAAGTGCAATTGCTAGGTCAAAGTATATTTGTGTTCTTTCTTGAGACTTTTGTTACGTATTTCCAAAATACCTTCCTGGAGGATTGGGACAATTTTCAATCTCACCAGGAGTATAAGAGACCACTCTCTTCCCACACCATCCTAAATAGCAGACACTAACATTTTCATTCTTCATAATTTGATAGTAAACCCTTTTATGCTCTGTTTTAATTTGCATTCTTTGGTAACTGGTGAGGTAAAACACGTTTTTTTCCTCATACATTCATTTGCCATTTGTAGGACAGATAGATGTATTTCCTTAAAGCCCAGTAAACTCAGGTTTTCCACAACAACTTTCATGGATCCAATGAAAAGGGTATTCAAAGGATGAACTAAAGGGTTTAGTAAGCCCAGTGTACACAAGCTACAGACTATGTACTGCACTGCCCTTCGAGACTTTCTGGGACCTAAAACTAAGCAGAAACAAATGAACCAACATAGACAGTAAGGTACCTTCACATCCAAAAGCTGCATGGGTATTGATTCACACCAGAAGTTAATAGCATATGAGATTTATTGATTTTTAATTTTTGTTTATATTTTTACTCCTGTCTGAACATAAACAGTGATGTCTTAAAACTTGGCCAAGTCCTATGGAAGCCCTTCCGATATGATTTTTTTCTGTGAGAATAACACGTGGTTGGGTCAGTTGACTTCTCCCAAGTTATCCTAAGCCTACAATCACTTGAATGCTACACTCGTTATTAAGTACACCAGTTGTAGCTAATCAGCATTCCCCTGACTACTCTACATTATGTGCATGGAAAAGAATAGCCACCCATCTTTGTCCAAGTAGCTTTTTCTTACTTAGCCTGGTATCCTTCTTTATCAGTCAGCTGGAGAAGGCTATGTGTAAATCTGCTTGTGTACATGTTTATGCCTGCAGGCTTATTTCAGTGATATGAAACCCTGTCCGAAGGTTTTGTAACTTTTTGTTGAAACATTATTCCCTTTCTCCCCAGGGAATCTTACTCAGAAACCAAAGCACCACGGCTCCTCTGGATGTAGGTTTTCTAACACCCAGTAAAGGGATCATCTTCTCTCTAAACATGTAAATATTTCTTTAGTATACTCCTAAGATGGCCTTATGGTTCATTTTATAGGGATCTGTCTCCCTCATTAAGTAGGACCTCTTGAGAACCAGTGAATGATGTTATTCCCATTTACACCTGGCACTTAGTAAATGATTAATAAACATTACTTGAAAAATTTAACTGGATTCTCAATGGGAGTTGCAAAGAGATAGGGGACAGTCTTCAGAGGAACTAGAGAGAAACCCAAGTCTAAGCTTTCTGGAGGAGGTCACATGGTCAAACTTTGTCTACTCTGCAATTTTGTTTAAGATAGTCCTGTGGCTGCTGGCTCCTAAATCCTCAACTTTCAGGTATTAGTAACATTTCAAAAAATGATACTTGACCATATAACAAAAAGCAACAAACTTTTATCATTTTCTATAAGAAATTTTGATATGCCAAAACAAAGAGACATATAACATGAGAATAAATTGTAGTTTTTTAAAAAATTGAATACATTTACCTCATGAAGAACCCTTAGCATTATCTTTATTATTGTATTTTTCTGTTGGACTTGCAAAGACTTCACTACAAGGACCACCAACATGCAGACTGGCATTTACAAACTACCAGTGTGACCTGATATTTGGAATGAGTGAGGACATGGGGATGGAGTACAGAGCATTCTCTTCTGCCGGGGACCCTGGGCCTTCTTTCTGGCCACAGGGATAAATGTCAAGGGGAAGATGAGTGTCACACGAAGAGGATCATGGTCCCCTTTTTATGGAATAAGAGAAAGGCCTGGCATGATAATTTTGTTGTTGTTGTTTTGTTTAGAAAAGGGAATGAAGGGGACCACTTGAACTTCACACTGAATGGGGCTGCAGACAACAAGCAGTGTTCTCTAAGCTCCTTGCCGACTCTATCATTTCCATCTCCACTGGACCAGAACTTGGGAATCTAGGGCAGTCATGATATTAGCCATTGCTGTGTCAGAAGCTGAAAACAAACCAAAGAGAAGCTCTGGCTTCTCTAATTCCCACCATCTAGTAGAGGCAACACAATCTATCTGCAGACATGGAATCTGAGTCAGGTGAAATGACAGTCTGTTGTTTTTGGTGGCATCCCTCTTCCTCAAATGCCTTAGCTGGAAGGAATCCTGACAGGAGGGGCAAGATGGCTGAGGAATAAAGGCTCCATGATGCAGCCACAGAAGGGGCTCTGCATAGCATGTTATCCTGATAACTCTTTTCTTCTGCCTTGTCTTTGAGGACCCCCAGTGTCAGACCCTGATTCAAGGATTTCAGTGCAGGCAATTTTTTGGGAGGTGCTAGGAACATGTAGTGCGTGGAGAGGGAGGAGGAGACCAGGCAGGAAATACAGCCAGGGAGGCCCAGCAGCCACACTTGCGCATTAGGCCTTCATCCCCAGGGGAGCTTCGGAAAAGAATTAACGAGGTCAGGGATGAGAGATAGGACCTACCCCCACAGTAGTTAATCACTGGTTAACGAGTGCCCTGGAGGAGATGTTAGATCCCAGATAATTATGGTCTACATTGCCTGCATGCAAATGAGTCTGGCAGCAACAGGGGGTACTCTGATAACCTGAAGGTGTTGGCCATTGGAGGTTAGGCTAACACACCCTCACGTGTTAAGGAATCCAAGGAACACACATGGACCTCCTGCCATGGATTGGATACACTCTCATACTTTACTCTGCAATTAAAATATCACGAAAATATAATTGCTACAGGATGAGGGAATCTAGCCAAGTACAAAGGATCTCCAGGTATGAATGAGTCCTGCTCAGAGCAATGGCCAAGACCTTTGTAAATGGAGACAGATAAGGAACAGAGATGACCAGAAAGAAGAAAAAGTTACCCTTGCTAATGATATCCATTTCCACTGGTTGCATTTATTTTGTCCTAAGGATTGTGTTCTATGAAACAAATTGCAATATCTCTATCTATAGGGGTCTAGGCTAAGTTAAATGTCAAGTTTGGGAGTTTTTACCCTTATTTTTTATGCAGCGCTGGAATCACCACTTCTCAGATATTCCTGAATTCTCATTTCTGAAAATAATGTTCACTGGCACAGAACTATCCCCCATGAAATATTTTTTTTTTCCATAGTAAGTAAAAGACAAAATGCAATGAACTGGTTATAGAAATTCAACCATCTACCAGGGCGCCTGGGTGACTTAAATGGTTGAACATCCAACTCTTGGTTTCAGTTCACACTGTGATCTCAGGACAGAGAGATCAAGCCCTTGCCAGCCCCACTGGGCTCTGCACTCAGCATGGAATCGGCTTGGGATGCTCTCCCTATCTCTCTGCCCCCCAATTTGGACTCTCTCTTTCTCTCTCAGACAAACAAATAAATAAAATATTTAAAAAGGAAAAGAAATTCAACCATCTACCCATTCCACAGATATTTACTCAGCACCAACTGTGTGCTTGGCAAGGTGTTGGGCATTAGGAATGAGAAGCTGTAAAGTCTTGTTAAGAATCCAGCTGATAATCATTTGCAATCTGATTCCGTTCCAGTGGAAAAATGAGGCGTACAGCAGTGACAGCATCCTCGTTTTGCATGGAGAAAAAGCATCTCCCAGTACGAGGAGAGTGATGGCACCCTTCTATTTTCTGTAGGACTCTCCCCTCCAAGCGGTACTCAGCGGAAAAGCAGATTTCCCCCAGTCGCCCACTAGCTGTATTGGATAGTATTGGACTCCAGGAGGATGGAAAGAAGGAAACATTGATTTGCCTCATGCTGAGCTGGATGCTTTCACACACGTCAACTGTATGTGTTGCTGTGGACTGTATATTTGTATCTTCCCCTCCCCCCTACCCAAATTTATATGTTGAAGCCCTCTTCACCCCCCCCCCACCCAAATTTATATGTTGGAGACCTAACCACCCTCCCCACCCCTGCATGATAGTGTTTGGAGGTGGGGCCTTTGGGAGATAATTAGGTTCAGATGATGTCCTGAGGCTGGGCCCCTCATGATGGGATGAGTGCTTTTGTTAAGAAGAGGACATGATCAGAGCTCTCTCTCTCTCTCTGCCCTGTGAGGACTCACTGGGAAGGCAGCAGTCCACGAATCAACACGTCCAGGAACTGAGTATGTCAGAACCTTGATCTTGGATTTCCCAGACTCCAGAAATGTGAGAAATAAATGTTATTTAACCCACAGAGTCTATAGTATTTTTTTTATTAACAGCCTGAGCTAAACTGTGTGTTTTCACATAAAACATCGTATGTCTGTGAGTTGATATTATTATGCCCACTTTATGAATGAAGAAACTGAGTTCCAGGAAGGTTAAGTAAATAGCCTATGATGAGAGAGAAAATTCCAAGCCTCAGAGTCACACATAGGTAGGTATCTGATGCTAAGTCAGAGTTTTGTTTGTTCTGAAGTCAAATTAGTGAAACAGCACAGACATGGTTCCTGTTGGCATTAAGTTCCTAACATCACAGGGATGTATGTGTGCAGGGATGTGAATTAGGATACAGGCAGTGATGATGCAGTGGGAAAAGAGCTATGTTGGAGGAAGTTAGGACGTGTTGAGAACAGACAGGAGGAGCCCCCATTTTGGTCTTAAAGGGGTTATATAACAAGAACTTCTAAGACGAAGCAATATCCAAGCAAAGACTTAAAACATAGGTCACATGAACAGGCTTTTAGTAGTTGGAAGGGGTGGGGAAGAGAGAAAAATCTACTTACGGGGAAAATCAAATAAGGGCCCAAAAGTACAGACCAGGGGCCAAAATGATGAGCTCTGGGATCTGAGTGTGGGAAGATGATACTATGAATGTAATCAGAAGACAAGATACCAAGATCCTTGGGGGGGGGGGTCATGTTAATGACTTGCCCTCTAACCCAAGATGACTAGAACCTATTGATTTATTTGGGGGAGATGGCAGAGGAGAACTGACATGAATAGACTTATATTTTCGGAAGATCACTCTGGCTACTATGTAGAGTTTGGAATGAAGTAAGCAGAGAATGGAGACCAAAGTCTGTTTGCTGGCAGGTTTCGTTTTTTTTGTTTTGTTTTGTTTTCCAAGCAAATGATGGTGGCCTAGAATAGGGTAAGAGGAGTAGGAATAGAAAAACATGTTCCAAAATCAAGATCTATTTCAAAGGAAGAGAATATGATTGATAAGTTTCTTTACTGGTTACAGGAATGAATGGGTGTTTGGTAAATATTTTCTGTGTCCCAAGATATTTCCCGCACTCCACTTTCTCGTGCTCAGAGAAAACAACAATTGACCTGTTACCAGGACATTTAGGATACGTTTGCTAAAAATTTGCACTAATGTTGAAATTTTAATTTTAATTAAAAAAGCATTTCTTGTTCAATGTAGATATTGTTCACAAAGAAACTAGCTGACACACATCCCTTTTGCTTCAGTGAGGAAGTCTGAAATTTGAAGGAAACAGATGTAATTCAACAGTATAGTGGGTCTGGGACTAGGGAAGGACCTGTTCACATGTCCTGATCTATTTGGCTCTCAACTTTGGGTGTTTCCTTACCAGAGGCTGTGAATGTCTAATAGGAGACACTTGTGACTTTGCAAAATACAATTCATTAGAAGCACTAAGTCAGTGTTTAAAAACCTGGATATTTATCTGTTTTGTAGACAACAGTGTTTGAGGCAGTCCATGATTGAAAGCAAGCTATAAAAAGATCAATCGATCAAGGTCAACAAGTGAAAAAGTCTGCACATTTTATCGTATGGTTTCATTAATCGAAAACAAAATAATGAAGGGAGCACACATTATGTTATTCCTCTGATGTCTTAGGGATCAAAAATGATTGATGCATGGAAAAAATTGGAAATAATTTCATAATTTTGAAAATTTCTTTTTTTTTAAAAGCCCATTTTCCTCATATTGAAGTCATGTGCCATGCTGATAATTCTGTGTTTTCTCCTTTTAAACATGAATTTAGGGATGAGCACATAGCTAGTATATAATAGTATTTGCAAGTGAGTAAAATGGCACCTCTTTTTTTTTTTAAGATTTTATTTATTTATTTGACAGAAAAAGAGAGAGAGAGCACAAGCATGGGGAGCAGGAGAAGGAGAAGCAGGCTCCCCACTGAACAGGGAGTGGGACTCAATGTGGGATTCGATCCCAGGACCCCAGGATCATGACCTGAGCCAAAGGCAGTTGCTCAACAAAGGTGTCCCAGCACCTGTTTTATAGCATAAATTCCCCTCAGATTTTATGGCATTCTTTAGTGCTAACATTCTACTCTTTCTTGAACCTATTATATCATATAACCTTAAGGTGTAACTACTATTTTTTTATGTCCTTGATATTAACACTTTAAATTTAAATTATTCTCCCAAACTAAAAAATGCAACCATGTTAGCATGTTAGTTGCTTCCCTCTACCCTGATTATAGGTTTTTGCTTTTTTCTTTTTGTTGTTGTTGTTGTTGTTTTGTGTGTTTTTTGTTTTTGTTTTTGTTTTTGTTTTGTTTTGTTTTGTTTTTGTTTTGAGAGAGAGAAAGAGAAAGCCCCTGTGGGGTAGGAGGGTGGTCTGGACAGGGGGAGAGGAGCAGAGGGAGAATGAGAGAGAAAATCTTAAGCAGCCACCATGCCCAGTGCAGAGCCTGATGTGGGACTTGATCTTACGGCCCTGAGATGATGACCTGAGCAGAAATGAAGAGCTGGATGCTTAATCAACTGAGCCACACAGGCACCCCCAATTATCTGTTGATGCAGTTTGATATGTAGCAACTTACTTGCAGATGGCTAGATAATAGTCATGATTAGGAGCATGGGACTAATAATTTCTATTCTGTTTCTGCTTATCTACCTGAGGATCCAGGATGTTAGATTGAATTATTGTTCCTAATTATTCTCTGTTCCCCCTGTAATTTGTCATATAATGTCCATTGCCTCCTAGGGGGAAAAAAGTATGTTTGTACCCCATTACCATCTAAGGTGGACCCCTGTGACTTGATTTGACCAGTAGCGTGTGAGCAGACATGACATAAGCCAAGTCCAAATAGAACGTCTGTGGTTTGCCCATCACTGTGTTCCCCAACAACAGGAGGGGGGTAATTGCTTCAGTTTAGGTTTTTCACTCTCAGTAGGAGTGGTAGCACTTCCAACGGGGTAACATTGATTCTTGGGGGATGAAAAAAGCTTGGGCTTTTTATATAAGGAGCACAGATATACACAGAGCATAAGAAAAAAATTTTAGAAAATGCCGAGAAACACTGGACTTGATCCTCAGGATGGGGAAGATGCATAGAGCAAAGCCAGAGAACCATGATCAACCCATAACTGACATGTAGCCTAAGTGAGAAATAAACCCTTGTCACTGTAATCCACTCAGGGTTTGGGGTTGTTATCATGGCAGAGCCTAGAAAAAGCTGACTTCCAAGTAATCTAGTAGACATTATGGCTCTAACAATACTTTGGGCAATTTTCATGGGCCCCAACTTTTGGAGGTTTGGTTCAAAAGGCCTTGGTGTAAGGTATGGTGACAGCTATTTTCAGAAAGCTCTCCTGGTAATTCTGATGAACATTTAGGTATGGAGCCAATGATGTTGGAAAAGTCAAAGTCCTATGATTCACTAGTGGAATCAAGCCATCTAAGTGCATTTATTTTGGATGTAACTCTTGGTATTCTGAACTATTTCAAAATGATCTCCTGGGGGTTAAAGCAAACACTAGTGACAAAAATTATCACTAACCAAAAGGTACTATGCCAGACCCACTTGACTTGGTTCTGTTGCCTATGGGACCAGAATCTTCCTGGTGTAGCTCAATAGCCTATGGCCAGTCTAAGCCTTTCATGGCAATCATGATGCCCATAACCCTTAGCTAGCAGATGCTTGAAAGGCTGAGCATAGCAGCAGTTCTGCAGCTGTTCTGCTGTTCTTCTGCAATTCTGGTCAATAGGATGGAAGGGAAATCTGTTGGAGATTTGTGGGGATATTTTTCTCTTCCTTTCTAAAAACAGCTCAGAAAATTTCCCTTTTCCCCACTCTCTCTCATCCCCCACAGGGATGCCTGTGGATGAGGATTTGATGGCCAGAGCTATAGCAGCCATTTAGTGACCGTATATAATATATTATGGATGTTTTGAACAAGGAAGAGAAGAAAAGACAGAATTTTGGGCCTTTGATGATAACTTCAAGTTGCTGTTTCAGGGCTGGAATGTCCTAACTTCCAACTTTCTATATGAAAGATTTAAATGTCTTCACTATTAAATGACTATTTGTTAGGCATTCTAAAATATCAGGCCAGAGCACCTCTGATACAAACTTGCTTCTCCCTAAAAGCTTTCCCAGCTACTCCTGACTATTTCTTTCTTACCAGTTCCATTATGTGTCTACGACATACCTGATTCTTGTGTCTTGTCCACTATCTCACCTGTATACATCTCACCTCTCTAAAGGGTTCATATCCTTCTTGTAGACAGGAATCATATTGTCTATTTGTTATTTTAAGTGGTCCGCACAATGACTTTCTCAAAGTGGAATGGCTCCTGAATGATTCATCATTCCACCTGCATGATGTTTATCCTACAGAATTAAGCAAGTTAAGTTGAGCCCCAAATATTGCAATCTATTACTTGTCCAAGTTGACAATGTCCAAAGCCAGCTGAGACCTTTTCTTTTCTTGCCATTTTTGATGAACTACGAAATAACAGATCTGGACACTGAGATACATAACAAAATATCTTTACAGGGGGAGACTCATGCCTTTTGGGTAAATGTAGAGACCACTGTGTGTGTTTGTCCTTTTAAAACTCTTAGTTTTATGTTTTTAATGACTTACTTGGTCTGTGGATATTTGAAACATTAACATAATTATCTAACTTAACATATTGTACTTACCACCTGCTGGGGACGAAACATTGAAACTATCACTAGTAGCTCATTAACAATAACACTAGTCGCTCATTAACAGTTTTGACCCAATTACATGTTGTGTATCCCAGAGATAAATAACTGTAATTGCAACTCAAAAGTGATTTCATAAACACGTAGATTCTTCTTCTTCTTTTTTTTTTGAATTGCAAAGCGGAATGCATTATTTGAATTTTCCACATAAATACAGGTTTAAATGAAAGAGAATCATTCAACCAAATAAAATAAAAATTCAATCTAAAAAGAGGCCATTTGGAATCAATTGGTACAGCGCACATTCTGCTTTGAAGGATCAAAACACTTTCATTGCTGGGTGCAGAAATTAAACAAGTTAGCAACAATGAAAGCCAGACATCTGGTAAGTGACATCTACCCTGGCTATCAGCAGGTAGTGATTTTCCTTTGGAGCCATTCAGAGTATTGTCTGTTGCCTGGACAATGGAAGTGTGATGAAGCGTTGATACAATCTGCCTGGAGGTTTTAAAGCTCCATTGAAGAGATGGAAAGCCAGGGAGATTTGTGTGAAAAAAATCCATTATATATACATATATATGTAGACATAAATAACTGTGCCTCTACCCTTCATGTGGAAAAGACCTACATAAATAGAAGCAAATGTAGTGTGATATATTTGCAGATC
Source organism: Mustela nigripes (assembly GCF_022355385.1). Lineage (NCBI taxonomy): Eukaryota > Metazoa > Chordata > Mammalia > Carnivora > Mustelidae > Mustela > Mustela nigripes. Next base: position 68,863,941 of record NC_081564.1, read on the forward strand.
TGGGGGATGTTCTTTTACTGAGACAATTACTGGGATACAAAATGAGGCAAAGATAGCCCAGAGAAACTGGGAAGAGATAGCTCTGAGAAAGAAAATCCGTGCTAAAGTCAAGATGTTAAAAGCAGAGACGTTTCTTCAATATAAGCAGACTGCTCTGTGGCCGTTTTGCCGTTAATGGAAAAATACAGGCAGAGGAATGGGGCTGAGAGATGGAGCAGGAAAGAGAAAGTACAGAGGGGAGGATACTAACTTTGAAACTTTTTGCCCAGAAAACTAATTTGCAAGATTTCCAAGAAAGTCTCAGTTCGGCAAACCTTTATTGCAGTCATGGTACCTGTTCTTGCTTGCTCAGGTAACCAGGCGATGTAGTTGACAAAGCGCTGTGTTTACCATTGAACTTGTTAACATAACTGTACAGGTTCAGGGTACCACAAATGCCCCAGGCGCTGTTATGAATGCTGGGGAGGAACCCTGGAGATGAACGTGACATGGCCTACCTTTCAGGAAGACACCTTTCTCCTGAAATCAATAGAAAACACTTATAAGAAAATAGTCTTTCGCAATATGTCTGATTATACATCAATAAAGCTGGGAGAAAAAAAGGTAGTCCTGGAAAATGCTATAATCAAGGAACCAACATGCGCCTCCTATGTGGGCTGTAAAAATACGAGAAATACAGTAAGTAGATTTAAGTTCTGGCTCTGACACAAGTTGAATGATACAGGGTAAAATATTCACTCGGAGTTTCATTTTCCTTGTTTTTTAAAGTGCCGTTACTCTACCTACAGGCAGCTGTGGGAACGGAATGGGTCAAGGTTTTTATGAGAAGTGCCTCTAAGACGGCAGCATTCACAATGGAAAGCGTGAATGCTGTCTGTGGGAGAGTGAGTGACGTGGGAGTAGATACTGGCCGAGGGCACGCTCCGGGAGCCCATGAAACTCTGCCGCAGGGTTAGGCTGCTTGACCGCCTAGAATGTGCTGAGTTGGGGAGTTAATCGGATCCAGCGAATCAATTGTAATTGACTTGTGTCACACAGATTTTGCCAATTCTGCAGGAGTCTGATGGAAAGTCACTGGGACGTTCTGTAGTTTCTTAGCATGTCCCACGTTAAGAAAAATATTTCTTTGCTTGCTTTTTAAAATGAGCTCCCTTCCGTCTCTTTCTTCTGGACTGCTGATGTATCTTTAAAGTATTTGTAGAAAAGCACGTCATTTGACCTGCTTTGTATCTTGGCCCCTTGCAGCTTTGAACTTGTGTCCGTTACTGGCCTATTTCGGTCTTACAGCAGACTTCAGGTACAAAGTCTTGTCCATTTCACCAAGGAAGTGAAGGAAGTACAGAATTTGCAAGTGACTCGGTGCTCACCGGGCATAGAGGAAACCAAGAAGTTCCCCAACACTGTTCCATTTACACAGCACGCTTTGTCCTCTGAACAGGCTCGCAGATCTGGGCATTTTCAGACCCAGAAAGAAGTCTGACTTAACAGCCTGAAATAGAAAAACAAGTTTTGTGGGACAAACAGAAAACTGCACACATTTTAATTCAATAAACAAAGTTCTCTTGGCACAGTTTTTGATTATCTAGAAGGAGAATCTGGCTGTCTTGGATCTTTGAATGTGAAGAAATATTAAGCAGACCATAAGCCAGAATAAAATGTATCTTTTTATGCCCCGCAATGGTGAGAATCAAGATAACATGTGCCTGCAAAGTATGAAGCCTCAACAATCTTTTGTTATCTGTTCACAGCTGGGTTACATAGTGCTGCTTTGCAGGACATCTCCTTTGATCTTCCCATTAACACTGGAGAGAAAACTTAGCCAGGAAAATGGCTTGCAAATGTCAAGTAAGGAGATAATGGCTTTGATGATTAATAAAAACAAGGGAATGGTAGCTGTAACATTAGTTTGCCTACTGTCCCTCACCTCCTCTTTGGTGATAATATTGTATGTTTTCATAGATTCTTCCAGTTCTGAGTCTATGTGGTTTAAGAGTTGCTTCGCCAATGAGAATGTATCCAGGGATATTTAGAATAGAATTATCTGGAAAAGAGAACATTGGACTTTTTAGATGTCAGACACCCTGGTGAAGAAGGTTTAAGGTTGTCAGCATCATTTGGTAAGTACATGGACAGCCTGTCTGTGCATGAAGCCACCAGAGAACAATGGAAGGTGGGGAGAGGCAGACTGAAGGCTGAATGTGTGGCCTTTGCCTGCTTAAGTGGAGAGTTTTTGATAATGAGAAGAAGGTGTTTCCTTTAGATGAGTGAAGCTTGGCAAATAAACCCTGTTGGAAGAGGTCACAGAGAGGACATGAACTCTAGTTGACCCGAGAGCAGGACCCAGGCAATTGGTGGTTACTCACCCCCTCCCCTGTCCTGGGAATGTGCATTCTACCCACTGTTCCCACAGCAGGAACTGTTTTCAAGGACACACCTTTGAAAGAGCCATGTGTTGAGAGCATCTAAACGGTATATACGACTGAACCCAGTTAAGGTCTCTACATCGAGTTTTAAAACCCTGGCAGGCACAGAAAACTTCTCGTCTTATGGCCACAGGAGACAAGGCTTATGTGTAAGTTCCCTTGTTTGTTGAAACTGCCACCTACCTAACCCCTCTGGCAGTGGCCTGCCTCTTTCTTCCTTCTTTCCTTGCCATCCATATATGGGGCCAATTTCAGATTGGTCCTAGGAGCTGCCATGATTGTGAAGCAACAAACACCTTTGTGCAAAGGAAAAGAGGTCCCTCTCTCTGAGGGGATGCCACTTATGTCAGAGGGCATGGTTTTGAGAACAGAGTGTAGGCTGAGTATATATGTGCAGCACATACACTAATAACTTCATGCAGTGACCCAGTCTGTTGCCATTTCTTGTGTACCTGGATCCAGCCATTCCTGCAGCCACTTATCCTTGGACTTTACCATTACATGAGTTCATAATTTCCCTTTCTGTCTAAGGAAGTGAGAAGTCACTTAAAATCAAATGAGTCTTGGTCTTGGTAAATGGAAGTGGAGTGTGGCAAGTGTCCACTCTTGGAATGTGAAACTGGTTGAGTACATGGGTTCTGTGTTGGAAATGTGTCCATCCCCATTAAGTTGTAGCTAAGAAAATGGTTAAAATATGGCTTATTGAATCTCAGGATCTCAGGAGAATGGTTTCTATTAAAGCTTGAGTTTTAGAGTTTAGGTAAAATTAGTCTATGGTTTTAATTTTGCTTTGCTTTCTAACATTTTTATGCAAAGGTTATGCCTTGTTTGCAAAATAAATTGAGAAGAAATTGAAATGGAATCATCTTTTAAATATATGATCCAACTTATCAAGAAAACTCTGGAACTAATCGTTATTGAAATAATTCATTGGAAACAATTTATTTCTTCTATAGTTCTTGCTTTACTCAATTTCTCTACCCATTATAAAGTAATTGTTTGCTTATATTTTTATAGAAAATTTGTATCATTTCTTATGCTATGTACTTATACTTTCACTTATATCCTAGTCAATCCTTGGCAAAAGTTTCCTTATTACGTTTTTTAAAGGATCAAGTTCTTAGATTTCAATTTATTATTATTTATTTATTTAACAATTTTTTTTAAAGTTTATTGAATGACAGAGTACAAAGCTCCCAAAGAGGGAGGGGGCCCAAGAGCGTTGCCCCAAGATCTTAGATTTCTAAGAAGAATTTACACTATTAATCCTTTTACTATTTCTTTTTTCCTATTACTAGTTCTTCATTTCTATTTTTATTAGATACATTTTATTGTAATTTTTCTAGTTTCTAGATTTGATTTTATTCTTTTAAAAATAATAATGAAAGTGTTTGGGCTATGGATTTTTTATGCTTAATGTAGCTTTTGACCTATCAGTTAAGTTTTAATATGGTGCATTCTCAATATCATGGCTTTCTAATAGTTTGCAACTATAGTTTAGATTCTTTCTTCAAACCAGAAGTCATTTAGGAGTATACATTTGCTATGTGTGTGTCTTTATTTCCACGTCACCAAATTAGTTTTTGTTGACCTTTTTAAATTATCATATAATTCAACTACATTGTACTCATGATACATGAGGGTCCCAACATGTAAAAGGAAATTGGAGAAGAGTCTGGTCATAGAATATTAGAGGATTTTACTGACTTCAAGATGTTTTGAGAAAATATGGGGATGGACTCTACCTAATTTCAAGAGGAGAAAAAACGAGACAATTTCACAAGGTGTTATAGATGAATTCACCTGCTCAATATTTCCACTTTTTTTTTTAAGATTTTATTTATTTGAGGGAGAGATAGAATTAGAGAGCATGAATGGTGGCGGGGGTAGGGAGGAGGTATAGTGGAAGAGGGAGAAGCAGACTCCTTGCTGAGCATGGAGCCCAATGTTGCTGGGAATCTTCACCATGGTGGTGCTCAATCCCAGGACCCAGAGGAGACCCTCTGAGATCTCTGATCCCAGGCATCATGACCTGAACTGAAGTCAGATGCTTAACTAACTGAGCCACCCAGGTGCCCCTCCACTTTTTTCTGAATCTCCTCCTAATCCTCATCCCTGAAGTCAAATTCATGATCATAAATACCTAGAATCTGCAATAAGCAACTGAAGTCACTAATGAATAAAGACCTTGGGAAGACTGAGGCTTGCTTTCGGAGGGATGCTTTCTAATTTTGATTGCCCATATTCTATATCCACTAATTAGATTATTTCAAGCATTTCAAACATTTTTGAATGCCCAAATAATTCAATTCCATGCGGATCCTCCCTACATCTACCTTAGGATAAAAGTCTCCTAAGTTATGGGTATTTATATATCAAGTAAAGAATGAGTGGGCTAAGATAATTTAGTCTGGAAGGTTTTTAAAAATGTGACTGAGTTATAATAAAAAGATGTATTACCTTTTAAATCCCAAACCATGACTCTCTTAAGGGTTAAGTCTATGGTCCCAAATCATCAAGGACCCAGATTTTCCTTATCTTCCTGCTCTACCTAATCTTCATAGGTCGTCCTTCTGCCATGTTTCCAGGAATGTTCTAGCAAGTCAAGGTGCATCCTATCTCATATAATATTATTCAAGGGGCAGAAAACCCATTTTTACAAAGAAAAACATTCCCAGAATGTCTCTAGTAGATTTTCACTCAAGTCTTTGTCCAGAAATATGTCAACTGTCTTCCTAAAGCAGTTACTGGCAAAGGGAACAGGTAGCACTTATTAGCTTAGATTAATCAGGAGACCTCTTCTTGGGGCAGGGGTTGGGGGATGGGGTAAGTTAGTTGCTTGGCCTCCTCTGAGCACTGGGCTGGTTGATGTGTTGACAAAATCAGAGGTGGGTTATCAGAAGAGGAGAAGGAATAGTTGTTTACGCAGCCTACAGTGTCTGCCATGAGGAACATTAATTTCCCATCAGGAGGTTTAGAATGTACAACAGATAAAGAATTGTCAGTGTTAAACTGGGATGACTTTAGGAATGAAGATATCTCAACAGGACACCAAGAGGGAGATAAAAGAGATTTTAAAATCTCCTGCTCTTCAGTAAAATTCACTTCATTCCCATCTGAATATAGATTTCTATAATAAAAAAACAACATACAGTTGGTTGGGCTTTAGCTTTACCCAGTTTGAGACTATTTACCTTAGGTGGGGGAATTGAATGAATGTAGCTATATTGGGATCACTGGTGTATTTGTTTTTCTCTTCATTTTCTTAATTGAAGTATAGCTGCCATACAATATCATATTGGTTTCAGGTGTACAGCATAGTGATTCAGCAATAATCTATGCCATGTAATGTTTGCCATACGTGTGGTTACCATCTGTCACCAGACAGAGCTATTGCAATATTATTGGTTATAATTCCCTATGCTTAAATGTAATCCCTTTGGTTTATTTATTTCATAACTGAAGGGGGTAGGGCAAAATAGGTAAAAATTAAAAGGCACTTTTCTATTTATTTATTTATTTAATTCATTCATTCAAAAAATATTTATTTAATTATTTTTAAAAAAGATTTTATTTATTTATTTGACAGAGAGAGATGCAGTGAGAGTGGGAACATGAGCAGAGGAACTGGGAGAGGGCGAAGCAGGCTTCTCGCCATCAGGGAGCCTGGTGTGGGGCTGGATCCAAGGACCCTGGGATCATGACCTGAGCTGAAGGCAGACCCTTAATGACTGAGCCACCCAGGCACCCCTTCTCTCTCTTTTTTGTAACTTTTCTTCTACTTCTGGAACAAGTTTTCTATATTTTTCTACATTGTCCTTTTTGGGGGGAGATTTATCTTATTGTCTTAATTTTTTACAAAAGTTCTTTTTATCTCCCCAAACATCAAAATCAAAAGGAAAATCTAATCTGTGAGAAGTTTAACACAAGTAGACTTCATCTACCTTCACGAAATAGGTTAGTGTTTTGGGGTATTTTTTGATCCAAATTCTTTTAAAATTTTATCTTCTTTAAATAAATACTGGCTTTATTGAGACATAACCCATATAGTTCACTCTTACAAAGTATATAATTCAATTGTTCTTATAATTAAATTACAAAGTTGTATATTTAGCAGGGCTTTCAAATTCCACAACAGTTTTATCATATTCCAAAGAAACCTGTACCTATTGGACTTACACCTTATACCCGTCTTTCCGCAGCTCATTACAATAACTAATATAATTACTGTATCTAGAGATTCACTTATTCTGGAACTTTCATATCAATGGAACCAATAATATGTAGTTTTTGTGACCTCTTTTACTCAGAATAATATTCTCAGGATTCATGCATGTTGTAGAATGTATCAGAACATTATTCTTTTTGTAGTTGAGTAACATTCCATTGTGTGGATATACATGTTCTGTTTACCCACTCATCAGTTGACAGACCTTTGGGCTGCTTCCATTTTTGGGTTATGATGAATAATGTTCTATAAACATTTGAAGACAAGTTTTTGTGTGGACATGGGTGTTCATTTCTCTTGCCTAGATATCTAAAAATGGATTATATGGTAACTTTATGCTTAATATTTTGACTAAATTCCAGGCTATTTGCCAAACAGCTCTACCATTTTGTATTCCCACCAGCAATGTTTGATGGTTCCAATTTTTCCACACTTTCACCAACTCTTGTCTCTTTTTTATTGTAGCCAACTTAGTGGGTATCTCATTGTGGTTTTGATGAACAATTCCCTGGTGACTAATAGTGTTGAGCATGTTTTCCTATAGTTATTGCCTATCTATATATCTTTTTTAAGGAAATGTGTACTCATACTTTGCCCATTTTAGTTGGGTTGTCTTTTTGTTGTTGGCTTGTAATAGTTCTTTATATATTCTTCATATATATGTTGTGTCAATATTTTCAGATATATGTTGTGTCAATATTTTCTCCCACTGTGTGGGCTGTCTTTTCACTTTCTTGATCGTGTCCATCGAAGCCCAATATTTTATTTATTTAATTTTATTTAGATTCAATTAGCCAAAATATAGGACATCATTAGTTTCAGGTGTAGTGTTCAAATAAATTGTCAGTTGCATATAACACCCAGTGCTCATCACATCATGTGCCCTTCTTAATGCCCATCACCCTATTACCCTATCTCCCCACCTAGCTCCCCTCCAGCAACCCTCAGTTTGTTTCCTATGGTTAAGAGTCTCTCATGGTTTGTCTCCCTCTCTGATGACTTACCCTTCAGTTTTCCCTCCCTTCCCCTATGATCCTCTGCACCATTTGTTATATCCCACATATTTTAAATCCAATGTATGTTTTTGTCTTTGATTGCTTGTGTGTTTGGTATTATATTTAAGAAACCATTGTCTAATCCAACGTTATGAAGATACCTATGTTACACTTATGTGTCTATGTAACAGTTTTACAGTCTCAGATTTTACATTTAGACAAGGGTCCACCTGTACTTGAAGTGGACTTGGCAATCTGAATGTAAATGTTCATCTAATTCACCTGCTGTCAGTATTCCTCCCCTTAATTATGCCTGACTCTCCCTGGTGTGAAGAACGTCTGTTTTACTATCTTTAGAGAATAAATTTTCCCTCTTTTCCCAGGACTGGAGAGAGAAAGGCATCCAGCTGTATGGAGAATAGGATGGAATTGGGGCACTAATAGCGTTTAGAACAAACTTAATGATTTCTCCTCTTTGTAGCTCTTAATGAACACCTATGTCCAGACAAAAACTTGTCCTCAAATGTAGGAGGCAGCAGGTACCACCAATGCCTAATTAAGAAGATCACGTGTTAACGTCTACGGTATAAATGGGCAGGGGGGGGTGGGGGCGGTGGCATCCGTGCTTTCCTTGCAACAGCTTTGGGATCTGGCGTGCTGAGGTTTGGTGAGTAAGTTGGCTCTTTTCTATTTATAGTGTAAAAATATTATGCTGCTGTTTTATTCTTTTGTTTTATTTTCTTCCTTGTGGTCTTAAGTCTGGAACAAAACTCATCCTATAGTTTCAGTAAGAATTCAGAAGGGAACAAAATGAGAAGCTGTTTTCACTTTGCCGTCTTTATCCAGAAGTTGGAAGAAGGGTTTTTTAGCAAGCGCCCTCTTTCCTGAAATACAGTTGAGATGTGCTGTGTGAGTTCTTCCCACTCTAGTTCTGTCTACTTAATAATTAGGGTTAGCTCCTCTCACTTTCTGTTTTTTATGTTTTCTGACAGTTTTCCAAAACTGTACTGAAACTTTTTGAAAAGAAATTGCCTCTATGGATATCTTAGGTTGATGGAGTTTGTGTTGGAATCTTCTAGTTAGAGACCATGGTGAGCCAGAAATCATTGATTTTATTTAGAAAATTGTGTGGCTTGATTGGATGAAAAAGACTTGGAGATGCTGGTTTTTGATATTCTATTCCTTACAAAGTCTTTTTGCCACATTTTACAAAATGGCTTCTTCAACCGCCTGAGGGCTATTTCTGTGTATACCTATCAGGACATGGTGCAGGTGTTCAAGAGCGTGCTCAGGTAGCTGCTTCTGAGAGCTTCTCTTACAGCAAGTCCTCAGAGATGTTGGTAGATAAGTAGATACATTCTCATGCTCACTCCGTGGGTGTTATCCCTTAATTCTGTGACTTTAAAATGCTAGTGATAAGATAATGGGTCCAAAACTTATAACTTTGGCTTTCAAGTTCGGGCTTCTTTAGCCAACGACCCCTTGGCTGCCTAGTAGGCATGTTAAAATATTCCATTCCCTGTCTGTTCCCTTCCTATGTTATTTCTGTTTTGGTAAATGACTACTGTTTACCTTGTAGCTCCGGTCCAAATCCTAAGAGTAATCCTTGTAGGATTTCTAGCCCTCCTGGTTTGACTGGGAGTTTTCCTGAGACTTGGGACTTTCAGTGCTATGGCCAGGTAAGTCCTGCACACACTGTGATGAGTTGAATATCAAATCCAAGGTATTAAATATGCATTGAATAAATGAATGCTAGCGTGCTATCCTAGAGCATCACAGTATGATAAAGTGACTAATTTTAACTAGTGGCAAACCACCCTCTGTCTCCCTATCCCTTTTGTCATTATAAAGCCTAAAGTAGAGATGTTGGAAAAGCTGGAATCTCAAGTGGAGAAACAGCGATCAACTATTGTATTGGAGTGAGAATTTTGAATTTATAATCACCTAGGTCGTTCCATTCTTTCAAAATAACTTGAAACTTTGATCGACGTTCTATTTCCAATTCAATAAAAGAGTTTTAGAACAGATTTGCCAACCTGGTCCCTGTGTTACTGGAGTTATAATTGGGTTAGGATTATCTCTTCATTGTGTTAAGTAAGCATGAAGACAGCAATGACAAATATTTCTTTTTTAGGTTGCATCTTTGGTTTTTCTGGGGATAGTAATGCTAACTGGTTTAAAGCAAAAGGGGAAATCAATGGGAAAAAGCTACCTATTAAAAAATTATGGGTGCTAAGTCCTTAAGCACTGAAGATAAAACAATGAGTAAGATGAAGATCTTCTAATCCATTGAGAGACTCCATAGGAATCCTAACAATTACATGAAGTAGGATAAAAACGTGAGTAGGATAAGCCTAAGGAAGAGAAATTCAAGGTAATCGTGAAGGGCTAAAGTAAGTAGAATGAAGGGAGGCAGAAGAGAGTAAAGGGGACTGCTGTCTTCGTGTCAAAGAGGCTCTCGGAGGAAGTAATGAGCAGAGGCCTGAAGGGAATCAAGGAGTGAAACTCACAAAGGTCTCAGGTAGGAATATTCCCAGCAGAGGGAAGAACATGAGTAAAGTCCTGCTCGGGAAAGCTGGGTGGTTGAAGGGAGTCAGGTAAAGAAGTAGGCCAGGGAGACACGGACTTTGGATATATCGTTATATGCTGATAAGCCAGCGTTAAGATTTTAGACCTCTTGGGCTGCTGTGTGGAAAGAGGACAATGGCAAGGCAAGAGTGGAAGGAGAACATCCTGTTGGAAGACTCTTCCATTTATCTAATGAGAGCGGCTTTTGACCAAGATGTCAGAAGTGAAGAGAAATGATCAGAGTCCACTTCTGACCACAGATAGACCCCAAGTGAGTTGCGGGTTAAGATGAGCAAGGAATCAAATGTGACTGCAAATTTTTGGCCTGAATGTCTTAGTATGAATGGATTTGCTATTTGCCCTGTAGGAGGCTTGGTGGTGGTGGGAAGTGGCCTACCTGGGCAGGAGAATTTTATTATGGATAGGAGTTGGAGATTCCTGTCAGATGTGCAAGTGGAAATGTTGAGTAGGGAATTTAATAAACAAATCTGAAATTCCAAAGAAACCCTAGGGCCAGGGACCTAAATTGGGAGTTAGTAAGCTGATGGTATTTGAGGCGATGAGACTGAGCGAGATGATCTAGAAAGCTGGAAAATCAGGAAGTTTAAAAAGATGGAGACATCAATGAGGTCATATCTGCAAAGCCCTGAGAGCGAACGTAATATAGCAAGTGTTAAGTGTTGTTAAGTGTTTGTGAACGTAGTCTGAACTCCTAGAGACTTGGCAGTGCAGACTGAGAAAGAGTAGCCTGCAAAGAAAGAAAACCGGGGGAGTGTGACATTAAAGCTGAAGGAGAAAGTGATTCTGATTCAAGCAAGAAGATCTCACCAGCTTTTGCCAAGAGCTGCTTAGATCTCAAGTTCCATGAGGATCCCCCCTCCTCCAATCCCAACCCCCCAGGGAAAAGTTCTCTGGTGCAATTAGACTGGATAGTCTCAGGAGGTGGGGAATGGAGGCCACGTGCTTCAGGCTGAACAGTGGCTGTTGCCACATAGTTAAGGCTAGGAGATTGTGGGTGAGGGGTGGAGAGGACAGGCTCCTGAGCCCCTGGAAGGCTATGCCTCAGAGATGGGGCTGGCAACCAGCTTGGGTACTGGAAAGAGACTTAACTTTAATAAGTTGCCTCGTGAACCTGAGCAGAGGACTCTCCGCAGAGAAAGTTGAACAATTGATGAACCTGCCCAGCTCCAAATGGACAATCATGACTTTGGCAGCAATTGAGTAAGTGAGATTCTGCTTTAGATGGAACAACAGTGCTGGACAGGTGGTAAGCCCTGATGCCAGTGATGCATCATGGGGCTATAGGAACAATAGCTACCACTATGGCGATTGTAGGCTGAAAGACCCCTTTTGGAGAAAGGATTAATAATGCTAGAGATGGTAATGATCTGAGGTAGGCTGAGGGTTGAGCCAGATTTGATTTTACCAAATGAAGGCTATACTCTCCTGACACCTTAAGAATATGGCAGAGCAATTTGCAAGTGTACACGGACTCTCTGCCCTGTGATTGTGTCCTCTTAGGAGAGCTCTAACCTTGCTTTCATGAGTCTGAGTAGGAAGGAGTAATATAATCTTGTCCATGTTGGAGAGCTCTCCATTTCAGGGTCTTCTTTTCCTTTATGATGGAGACTGATCAGGGGTGAGCACGCAACAGCCTGAACTCTGTTTAATACATACACTATGCAGATCTACCTTAAATGGTTTTCTGCCAACACAGCCTTTCTATAGAGCACTGTGGAAATAGTGCTTGCAAGCTGTCTTCTATTTCTATTTCTCTGGTCTATTCTCCCTGGCACTGGGTGTCTCATGCATCTTGAACGTGTCCCCCATGAAACTTCTGAGGCCATCCCCATCATGAGGGATAAATGTATATCAAAGGATTATGCAGTTATATTAACATGAATAGCCCCAGGCTTTAATCATAAAGTTCCCTTAAAGTCAGGCAGGGCGGAATTTCTAATCTTCAAGTTGCTGGGAATCACCGCTAAACACTTGACCATATCACATTAGTCATTTGGCTCGATGTAATTACAAAACTGTGAAAACAATTAACATCTTAAGCTTTTGGTTAATTAACACATTGTCTTTTATATATCCATGTGTATATATGCACATATATGCTGTCAGTGCAGTTGCTTTATTATTTAGGTGTTCTGGCACTTCTTATTTTGGTACCTAGAACAAAGTGATTTAACAGTAGTGGGGAAGTTCTTGATGACAGCCTTGATCCCTCTCTGTTGACTGTGGAGCTGCCATATTAAGGTCCTGGTGGCTGCTGGGTTGCATGGTAGATAAGGACTGGATAGACCAAGCTGGACCAGAGACAATGCCCCAAACCAGTAGCTGAGATAGGGCTGCTCTGGAAGGATTGAAATAGGGGCGTGTCTGAATCAGAGTGGATCAGTGAGTGCACATCTGTCTGGCAGGGGTACATCAAAGGGCAAATGGAGGGTTGGGGCAATCCACAGGAGCTTCAAAGTAGCTGTACTGGAGTTTCAAATAAGCCGTGAATGGTCTGCTGAGGTTCAAAGGTCAGGCATCAGTACAAGCAATGGAGGTAGCAGGTTCAGAGATCCAGGCAGAGAGACCAGGCATGAGTTCAGAGTACCAGCAGCAGGCAAGGTCTTCTTTCTGAATCATTCGGTCTCAACCAGGGGTTTTTTATAAGTTCTTTACTGCTGTGAGAGAATCTCGTGTGTTTACCCATGTAGAGATTCATTCACATATCCAACTTATGTTTGAGAGTCAACAGTTGCCACCATAGACATTGGCCCAACTCTCACAAAGCTTATAGGCTGGGTAAGAGTCACCTGAAGTAGACCTCAATATTGAGTAATGAGAGTTACAATGGGAGTAAATTCCGGACTAGAGAGGAAAGTAAGCAGGAAAAAAAGGAACAGCTTCTACTGCCCTGTGGTTTGACCCATTAATGTCCTTCAGACCTGGCTTTCAGTTCAATTGCTGGGCTCTTTGGCCCTGTATCCCTCATAGCTGAGGTCCCACCAACCCAATAAGTCAGTGGCCCCAACCCCCCAGTCCTTTCTGTAGCTGGCTAAAGTCGAAGGAGCCAGTAACTCTCCTGGCCCTGCCTTACTGCTCTTCACGTTGTGCTGGTGACCTCCTAGTTCCACGGGGTAGGGCTTTAGCCTTTATCCTCATGACAGTCTCTTACCTTTCCCTTGCTCTTCAGTAACTGGGTCATACCTTCTTTCTGGCAAAGGTGTTCCCGGTTTGTTCCTCCAAGATGGTGTTCCCTGCCCCTAGACTAAACTCTAGGAACAAGTCACCAGCAACTGCTGTTCATTCTTCCTCATGCAAGCCAGGGGCCCCCTTGGAACAGCGTGGGGGAGCACCCTCCAACAATAGCTTGCTGGAGTCCTTCTATAAATCCTTCAATTCTGCTGTTGCTTTCAGTTGGATTTCTAGGACTTAGAATATAATTTCCTTCAAATTTCAACTTTTAGTATTAAATCCACATTTTGTTAGTCTTTAACCAGGCTAATGCATTTCTTTGTATGTAACTTCCTCTGGTCAGAATTGTCTTTCCACCTCCCTGGGCCCTAGTTCTGGGAGTGACCTATACCTCCAATTGCTTCTGAAAGAGATGCATACATATGAGTAGATTTCCATCTTGTCATGTTCAATTGTGTAGTTCTTCAGGCTAAGACTAACTTTGGAAAGGATGACTAGCATTGGTTTATTTTGTTTTGTTTTAAGCATCTCCAGGGGGAATATGCTTCAGGAAATTCACTGCAACAGCAAAATCTTTTAGAATAAAAGAATTACTATACTTCCCTGAGTGAATCAGATTCTTAATAATATAATTTATAGGTCTTAGGTTTTTTAGTTTAAAAATGTGTACATATGGTAAAAATAAGGGAAAAACCCCTAGAAGTTGTAGAAAGATGAAGGCTCTTCTTACCATATGTGCTTCTCCCTCCCCCCTGCCCCCAACACTTATTTTTCCCCTTGGACCGAAGTGCTAAACTTCTCAGATTTTATTTAAGAGGAAATGCATTGATTTTTCTCATCTATACTGATGATCACTATCATAAATATCTAGTTTTTAGAGAATAGATTTTCTCAGCCTATCTAAAAGTTAAGGTAATTAACAGATTCTTGTCTAGAAAGGTATCTATATGTAGTTGCCAGAGTTTGACATAATATTTAGAATTAAGGAGAAATTTCTACAGTATTCAATAAAATATGTCTGAAATCAAATCAGAACTTTCAAATATTAAAAGTAAACCTAACAATGTGAATATCCCTTCAAGGACCCTCTGTGTACAGATACATATTTAAAATTACATGAACAACTTTATAAATGTGTGATTTGAGTGGGCTTGCTGATGATCCGCCAAACCACAACTTTCTACCCAATACAGGGAAAATGAGCTCTGTCCTGGCAATAGTTTATAGGCAATTAGCATTCATTGACCAAAGATGGGTGCAAAGGCCAAAACCAAAGTTTACAGAATGACTGAAGTTTATTCTGTAGAAACAATTTCAAGAATACTTATCTAGTTCAGGGTTCTCCTTTGAAAAAATGGAGACCCAGTTATATCGCATACCATTATTTTAAATGACGGTGCAAGATCGTAGAACACAAGTGAGTGCTAGTCAGGTCTGCTCAAGTACCTGTTAAAACGCTTGTGTCCTACAGAGCGCTAAGAGCTAGGGATCTAGAGCTGAATGGTACATGTATTTGGACGGAACAGAATATTTGAAAGAACAAGGCATTATGTATGGCAGCTCTGCTTTGGAGTCCATGATTTCCACTACTTCGGTTCAACTTCTGTTTCTAGTACTTACTAGTTCATCAGTCTGTAAGTTACCTAATCTCTTGGCCTCAGTTTTCCCATTGGAGTAATACTATTACCTACCTCACTGGATTGTTATTTAAGGAATTATATAAAACACTTGGCATAGGGCCCAACACTTAGTAAGCAATAGGAGTTCCCTGTAATTTGTAATTTTAGAATAATGATTTCCAAAGTGGATTTTTGTGTTGAACTTAAAACAATGTTGGGCTATAGGAAGAGAATAGTAAGACTTCAGTTTAGTTTAACCTCAAGAAACTAAGCTTCATGAACGTTAGCCTTGAGGTTGAAACTGGTGCCCCCATTCAGCAGTATTATGGATAGTTGTGGGTCACAAGAGCATAAGGGAGGAACCCAGAGTGTCGGAAGTACATCCTTACTCATTTGATTTTTAGTATATGAAATATAATGCATTTGACATACACTGGGTATATGTACTCTGAGATCAGTTTTTTTTAATTTTGTAAATTTTTATTTGGATATTTCAAACAGCAGTTGCAAGAAGAGCACAAGGATTTCCTGTGTACCCTTTACCGAGGTTCACCAATTATTTACCTTTTTTTTTCCTTCAAAAGTAAATTTGCCTTATCATTCCATGTATTGTATGTGTATGCATTCTTTTTTCCTGAACTATTTGAAATAAGTTGGAGACCCTGTGCTCTGTTACCTCTACATATGTCACTATGCATCATGGAAGGACAGGGAAACTCTCTTAAATAACCCTATTACAATGGTGAGAATCAGGACAATTGAAAATGGATAATCCATATTCCCTGCTCCAGGATTCAATCCAGATCACACATTACATTCAGTTGCCCTGTCTCTTTAGCATTCTTTAATCTGAAACAGTTTTTAACCTTACCTGTTTTACTTTGACATTTTTGAGTATGGCCCAGTTACCTTGTGGAATATACCTCTGTTTGGATTTGTCTATTTCTACACAATTGCATTCAGGTATGCATTTGGGACAGGAATACCACAGAAATGGTAAAATGAAGATTTCAATGCACCACGTTCAGAGGCATTTGCCGTTGGTTGGTTAAGCTGATCCTTTGGTTAAGGTGGTTTCTGTCTAGCTTCTCCACTAGAAAGTTGCTCTCTTGCTTTTGGTGTTTAAATAGGAATTTTTGGAGAGCTACTAGTCCTCAAACTTTCACCAATGTTGTTTTTGTTTTGTTTCATTTTTTTATTTTTTGCTTAAGCACTCATTAATACTTTACTGAATAATTTCCTGTTTGTTGACATTCTATAGGAACTCTTCCTATATGAACTCGTGGATTTTTAATAGATTATAGCCTATAACTATCATTTTGTAGGCCAAATTGTCCCATTATTTGGCCAGTATGAAGCCCTTAAAACTATGTTGGTATACTGAACAGTATCTTTTTTGTTTTGTTTTGTTTTCTTACCTATTCCCATTATCTTCTGAGCACTTCCTTTCTTTATTGTAGTTTAAGATGTTCCAGAGTTCTCTTAAACCGATCTTAAATCAGCCTTTTCTCCAAAAAATCCTGGTTACTTTGAGTAGAAAATGGTAGTAGACCAGGAAAAGCTCTCTATCAAAAGGACAGGTAAAAGAATTTTCCCCATATTTTTAGAGCCTTGAGAAGAAGAGTTTCTGGATATCCTTCAAGCTTGAGGTTCAAATTTATATGTCCTGTGTGGTCTAGAAACCCTCCAATATATGTATTAGCCAAGACACTGACATTAAAAACTCCTTTCCTGGAAAGCTGTTTGAATAACTGGTGGAGAAAGTACAAAACCCCTTAGGAGGGATGAAACTTTAGTCAAGGCTTCATAGTATTCCCACAGATAAATCCTCACTGAGTAATAAGACCATAATCTAGAATTAGGAGTGACAAAAGGAAACGGCCCTTCATAAGCTAGAATCAGCAAAAGCAACAAACAGGTGGCTGTGCCTTGTCCCCTCTCCAAAGAAACACTTCATTTAATAGTTGTCAGAGAGACCATTAAACTTGTGAAAAAATTAGACCTCTTCTCATATCTGTTGGTCATCTGTATGTCCTCTTTGGAGAAATATCTGTTCATGTCTTTTACCTATTTTGTAATTGGATTATTTGTTTTTTGGGTGTTGAATTTCAGAAGCTCCTTATATTTTGGATATCACCCCTTTACTGGATATGTCATTTGCAAACATCTTCCATTCAGTAGTCTCTTAGTTTTGTTGACTGATTCCTTTGCTATGCAGAAGCTTTTAAATTTTCATATAGACTCAATAGTTTATTATCAGAGAAATGTAGACCAAAACTATAATGAGATAACTTTACGCCTGTCAGAATGGCTAAAGTCAACAATATAAGAAACAACAGGTGTTGGTGAGGATGTGGAGAAGGAACTCTTGCACTGTTGGTGGGGATACAAATTGGTGCAGACACTGTGGAAAATAGTATGGAGGTTCCTCAGTTAAAAATGGAACTACCCTAGGATACAGTAATTGCACTGGGTATTTACCCAAAAAATACAAAAACACTAACTCAAATTGATATATGTACTTATGTTTATTGTAACATTATTTAGAATAGCCAAATTATAGAAGCAGCCCAAATGTCCATCGATAAAGAAATGGATAAAGAAGATGTGATATAGGTCCACAATGGGATAATATTCAGAGATAGAAAAAATGTAATCTTGCCATTTGCAACAACATGGATGGAGCTAGAGAGTCTAGTGCTACATGAAATCTGTCAGAAAGGCCAATATCGTATGACTTCACTCATGTGGAATTTAAGAAACAAATGAATAAAGAGAATCTCTCCCCACCCCGCCCCGCCACCAAGCCAACTCTTAACTAGAGAACAGCGAGTTACCAAAGGGGAAGGTGGGTGGGGGAATAATCTCTTGCAGTTACTTTAAAAAAAAAAAGAGGTAGGGTATCAAAAGCACAAAGGACAAGATGCTATGTTGTTTGTGGGGAAAAAAATTAAAAAACCCAAGATCTGAACAAGAACCAGATTAGATTTTAGAAATAAAAAAAAAAATCATTGAACTTCATTCGCTTTTAGATCCATCAACTTTTAAAGTACAGATAAGCAGGATTAGTGGACTTTCATTAGTGTAGGGTCTCTGAAGAATTTACATATTATGTCCCATAGGAAGGTAAGATGAATGAAAGATGGTTTAAGAGGCGTGAATACAAGAAGGTCAAACATCTATTAATAAGAGTTCTGAAAAGAGAATGTGAAAGAAGCGTATTTTAAGGAGTTAATGCCAGTGATGATCCAGAATTAATGAAAGCCCGACATCTAATCTATACATCTCATGGGGAAACTGCAGAACATCAAAAACAAAGAGAAGATCTTAGAAATGACCAGAGAAAAGGCATCGTGATTAATTACAGTATGTCACTGTAATGGCTAACAAATTACTTGAGAATTAAATACACAGGAAAATTCACTTCTATGATTTCATTCAGCAAACTTGAAAGTCCTATAGTCTGGTATTTTATCAAATTTTATGAAACTGAAGCACACACAATAGAGGGCTCTAGTTGAGACCATTCACTAAGTAAACAAAAGCAAAAAGCCACACGCCAAGGGGGAAGTATTCATTATTTTTGTTATGGCAACCGTGGCTGATTTAAAAAAAAAAAATCATAAACCCATTTATCACCAAATACTTGGATGACACATTAGAAAACATTGCTGATGATTTGAAGAGACACAATTTTAAACAGTGTGGGCAGCTTGCTATATAACTGAAGGAAAGTACACATTTTTAACCAGCTTCAGTGTTCGTGGTGTTTTCTAGGTTAGATTTAAATACTGAAACATATGAAGGACTAAATAATGATTCAAAGAAGGAAGGATATGCTAGAGAAGACCTGTTCTCCCTCTAAGAGTTTGCTTAACATTAAGCTGTATTTTATCAGAAAATCAAGCATAACCGCAGATGGAACAGCTGCTTCGATTAGCATAAAAACAAAATTTCCAGTTCTGGGTTAGGTTTACAGAAGACTCTGCATGTGAAATGTATTAACTGCACGTCTTACATTTCCTTCAAGCTGAAGCCTGAGGAGTACAAGTTGGAGGATTTCTTCAATATAGTTTTAGGTACCAAGTACTTTTTTTTTTTTTTTTAAGATTTTATCTGGGGCACCTGGGTGGCTCAGTGGGTTAAGCCACTGCCTTCGGCTCAGGTCATGATCTCCCGGTCCTGGGATCGAGTCCCACATCGGGCTCTCTGCTCGGCAGAGAGCCTGCTTCCTCCTCTCTCTCTCTGCCTACCTCTCTGCCTACTTGTGATCTTTCTCTGTCAAATAAATTTTTTTTTTTTTTTTTTTTTAGAATTTATTTATTTGTCAGAGAGACCACACAAGGAGGGGGAGTAGTAGGCAGAGCATGCAGATGGAGAAGCAGGCTGCCTGCTGAGCCACGAACCAGATGTAGATGCAGGGCTCCATCCTAGGACCCTGGATCCTGACCTGAACCGAAGGCAGAGACTCTTAAATGACTGAGTCACCCAGGCATCCCAATACTTAGTGCTTTTAAAATACGGTTGGGTTTGTAATACTGTGTCATGAAATGTATGGTTACCATGAAAATTTTCTGTATCCCAGTGATTCCTGTGTTACCTTATGGCAAAGTACTTAGATTATCCCATTTACGAGTACCAGGAATATTCCCCTATTCCTAGAGATCTTATCTGTTGAATGGCTGTTTCTAGAGTATTGAATAGTGTGCTATGAAGCAGATATGTGAAAATTGACCAATTTTCTTCAGGTAAGGTGATTTTTAAAAAAGTAAAAGATTAACACACTCCCCCTATTAAAAAAAAATAGAAAAATCCAGAAAAATTACTCACCCATGGATGAGGGAGTTTTTTTTTTTTTTTTAAGGCTGTTTCACTGTTATTATTGCATGATTTTCCCTATAAATTGTCATAATTATACATGTTAAACATAGCACAGTCCACAATCCAGTTGAATGAGTGTTTTGAACACCTTTGTGTGAACACAGAAAAATGTAGAACTTAACAGGTTTTCAGAGCAAGTGATTGATGTGTGAAGAAATAGAAACTATTAACTGAATAGCTGGTGGGTAGTGAGGGGAAATTATTTACTATATACTGTCAGTGATCTCTTCTAAATTTATACAACTTTGATTTACCATTTTCTGGTATGGAACGATTGAAACAGGTAGTGAAATAAACTGAATTTAGACCCACATAACAGATTTAATTGAAATCTTCATAAATGAAGCCTATTTAATCACATTGCTTTTTCTGTGAAATGGTTTGTCTCTTCATAATAAATTTTTAAATATTAAAAGTTTTGCATATTGTCTAAGTAAATGCATTAACAATTATATGTACACATTATTTAGAACTGTTAAATGTTTCTTACTGATGTGGGCTCGCCTTCCGGTGGGAGACCATGTATGCTGAGTAAGGAGAACTCCATTTAGACATGCTTGACAGTGGATACCTCACAGAGGGATACAGTGCGGAAGGGTTTGCAATTTAAAAGACAGTCTTCCATCAGGATTAGAGTGACTGCAAATCCACTTTCCCAGAGTAAAGAGGGACTCTACCAGCAAACTTTTCATATGTACTGACTCTGCCTTGTGATGTTGGACCAGAGAAAGTCCTGTCCGTAAGGAATTGGGGTGTTTCACTCAATCATTTGTTGTACCCCTTTCATGGGCTTTTGTTTCTGATGGGTACTGGGAACCAAAGCAGCCAGCATAACTGGTTTCCTGCAAGTGCCTATGTAAGGAGAGAAGATTAAAACAGGGGACCATCATAGACCGTTTATGCCAATGGATGTAATGGGTGGTATAGAGCACAGAGTTCAGAGAAAAGGCAGACTTTTGCCAACAAGGAAGTTTGTTGGATTTCCAACCTTGCTTCTGGCCACTGTCCTTCTGGTTCCAGTTCCTTTACCATCCAAAGCTTTTCCAGACCCTGGAATCCTAACTGGGGTGCTCTCAAGACATCTGGGTCCTTTTCATATCTTCAGTTTTATTTCAAATGTCTACTCTTTGGAGAGGTCTCTGACCATTACGATAAGGGGACATCACTAAAATTATTGCTTAGCATACATGATTGCCTTCACAGCAACTTTTGTACATGGCTTTTGCATGTTGATTGGTTTTTCTATTTTGTCTTTCTCCTTTCCGCCCCTCCCAGCTAGGATAGGACCTGAAAGCACCATTGTATACCTACTTATACCTAGCCCATACTATAGGAGTTGGCATAAAAGTAGCAATTATTTGTTCAACAAATGAGATAGAAAATTCGGTCTTGGGTGATGGGGTAGAAACTGGATAAATGATGAAGGCATCTGAGGATAGGGAAACGAAAGCCTTAGCAAAAATGTAGAGGTAGGGCAGTATATGTTTGGAAGACTGATTAGAGCCAGGTTAGCTTGAGTAGAAGGCCTGGAGAGTGTACTAGCTGGGAAGAACATGAAATGGGAAATTCAAGCCAGGGTGTGGGATATTTTGAATGCTAGCCTAAGCCTATTACAAGACAGTTGAGATTTTATCTTGTATAGGGTCAACGGGAGTCATTAAATTTTGATGGAAATTATAAATTGGAAAGCTCAACCTGATATGTTAGGTTGGCACTGAGTAACTGGACATATTACAGCTCCTGGTTAAGAGCTGCTGTAGAGCTTCCTGTCCAGAGAGAGCTAGGAAGAGTGTCTGCTGAATGCATGTAGTAGGGGAGATAAAACATGACTGCTTACGTGTAGAACTCTATTCACCGAATCCCCTAGATAGAGAGGTAGGTGGTGTAATTTAAAATCCAGGAGTTAGGGTTGCCTTTTCTTCCTCATGTATCCTGCTTTGAAAGGCTTTGTAGGAGGCTTGTTGAATCTGGAATGCTAAGTTTCTAGATGCACTGCTAATCTTGGTAAAGGGTCTGTCACTTATTTGGGATAAAAGACAAATTCAGGTAATTTTCTCAACTTCAACTTCCAGAACTGAAGAAAGGATAGAATAACACCCTCCTTGTGACAATGGGAAAGACCGCGATCTTTACAACTGGCAGGTTCTTCTACAAGAAGTTTTAGTCCTAATATTTAGTTCTATCCCACTGCAAAGGCCTTTAAGTAAGGGATAGGAATGTTCCCTCTCTGGCATTAACTGGAGAATTTATTAAGCAGTGGTGTCTGTAGTTAATGTAGTGGTCTCAGTCCCCTCAAGGCTTTCAATTAGACTTCTATCATTTGTGGATATATGAACCAGTCACCAGCCAGCCATCTCTCCTAGCACGTGGATATCTGATTACCAACATGTTGGTATGCAATTTTGAATTGGAGTCCCATAGATAAAACCTCCTAGTCTCAAATAGCATTTTCTAAATTGCTTATTAAAAAAATACCTAATAGAGTCATCTGTAAATTTGTGCTTTATTTTTTCCTTTTAAATTTGAGATCTTAAACTAAGGCAGTAGAGTTTGAATCTAAATGGTCTACTTTCTGGGATACTTCTAGATCCCAGTGGTGGGTGTCAGTGAATGGGCCCCTTGGACACTTTGGGCCTTAAATTCCAATCAAGGGGTTGGGTTAGATGGATGTCTTCTTCTAGGATGTCTTCCCTTTGTGAGGTTGTAGAGTTTTTGGAGAAACTGTATGCTCTGAAATTATGACAGGTGCTACAAAAAGAAGCTTCGATGTGGAGTGAGAGGTAAAAATCACATGACCTCCAAGGTCCTTTCAATTTTCAAATTCTGTGACTAAATGAATTCTGTAGATTCTCCCAGATAATAGCTACTTAAAGACATTGACATCATCCACTTATCCATGTTAGTAAAACTGTTCATTTCAAAGCTTATAAATATTTCAGAAAATCTGCCAGAATTCCATCTCTCCATCTCTGCTTAGATCATCCTTAGGTAATTGTCCCTCGAAGGTCCCCCCGACCTTTGTATGAAGAAAGCTATCCAGAGCTATCCATGCTCTGAATATGGTCATGCAAACTTAAGCTACCCAACCTTTATTTGACTTCTTAGTGACTATGTGTCCTTGGACGATTTGACCTAATCTCTAGAACTTTAATATCTTTATGCTACCAAATATAACCTAAAACATCCAATGTTTACTACCTGCTAAACAGTAGGAAGAGCTACCTGGACTGGGGTAATGACTAGATTCTTGAAAACACACACTTTTCCCATAATAACACCCAAAGGAGCAGTTTTGTTACCCAAATTTTATGCAAATTGGACAAAGTAGAGTCCTGTCGTAAACTGACTTGTTTAGCTGGGATGTGGGCATCAGTTAGGACCTAGTGGATACTGGTAGGGGTCCTTTCATTTGTCCATGAAAAGCCCTTCAGTGTTTGTTCTCCCAGTCCCCTTAGTTTCCACCAAACAGTGACCACCCTCAGTAGAAAGTGAGCAAGCTCCTCATTTAAGGATATTTCTGTGAACTTATGTTTGAATCCCCATTCCATTGCCTAGATCAGTCCCAGCATGTGGCAGCATCAGAATACATGTATGATTGCAGAATTAAGCTTTATTTTAATGACCAGCAGGTAAGAATTTTTAAAAAAAATGAGCTATTACTGAAAGAACATTTACTACGTGGCAGTTAGAGTACTAAGTATTAACTTATCTTGCCTCATTCAGTGCCATGAAGGGGGAACCATTTTCCACATCTTAAAAATCAGGAACTGGACTGGAGAGAAGTTAGTGTTTTCAAAGTCTAAAGCTGCTGAATATGGACTGGACTGGGTAATTTACTGGAGCCCTGTCCTCTTGACTTCCACAGTGTAACCACTTCTGTGTAATTTGGTCCAAACTAGATGATCTGAACGCAGGAATAAATGGTGAGTAAGTCCCTTTGAATCCTAACGTCTTATGCTGATGCCTGTTCATAAGTTTCTTTCCCATGACGCCCCTATGTGGCTTCAAAATCAGACCATACCAGCTCACAAACTTAACTGCATATCTGCTGGAACAGTTTCATGGCCCTCCCTGGACGGTGTGGGAGTCGTGGTGTACTTGACACGGCACCTTCCACACTTTGCCTTCATACCACAGCTTCTTCCTAGAGGATGGTAGCTAGTGTCCTATGGCCTGTCACATATCTGTACCTGGATATTAGATACATACATGAAATTATTTGTCCTCTAACTCTGTCATGCCTAAACTTCTTTTTAAGGTCTCTAATTCAGTTGGTGACCCCACCATCTATCCAGTGGCTTAAAAAAACAATTTATAGTTTTGTTTTCTCTTTCAACCTCTGACAGCCACTCTGTCACCCACCGGCTTTTTAAAATGTCCTTACAGTAGACCCTTTCTCTATATTTTATTTGCCATGTTAGTATAAGTCTTTATCAGCGACCTAATCAGTTTCTTGCCTGTGGGATCTATTCCTTCCAAGGCATTTGTGCCTATTGTGTTCTAGATCATTCCACCCCATGGTTAATTCTAAGCAAGTCCCCATCACCCAGGATAAAGTCCAAACTTCCCCATGCCTCTTACTACTTCGCAGTACATTGTTCAAGCCTAACTCTGTACCCACTCCCTCTCCGTGTCCACTCTGGTAGGGATTTACAGTCCAGAAATACACTGCATTTTTCACTCCTTTTGCCTCAAATGCTCCAAATTCTTTTCTTAGTAAACCATTCACTTTTTTTAAGATTAATTAATTTTCTTTTTTTAAAATTAATTTATTTTCAGAAAAACAGTATTATTTTTTCACCACACCCAGTGCTCCATGCAATCCGTGCCCTCTATAATACCCACCACCTGGTACCCCAACCTCCCACCCCACCGCCACTTCAAACCCCTCAGATTGTTTTTCAGAGTCCATAGTCTCTCATGATTCACCTCCCCTTCCAATTTACCCCAACTCCCTTCTCCTCTCTAACACCCCTTGTCCTCCATGATATTTGTTATGCTCCACAAATAAACCATTCACTTTTTTTTTTTTTAGATTTTATTTATTTATCTGACAGACAGAGAGATCACAAGTAGACAGAGAGGCAGAGAGAGAGAGAGAGGAGGAAGCAGGCTCCCTGCTGAGCAGAGAGCCCGATGCGGGACTCGATCCCAGGACCCTGAGATCATGACCTGAGCCGAAGGCAGAGGCTTAACCCTCTGAGCCACCCAGGCGCCCTAAACCATTCACTTTTAAGACCCAACTCAAAAGGCTATTTCTGTAAGTCTATCTTTGGCCATTTTTATTTGTGAATTTCACTTTGTAACCCTATTTTTAATTTTTTTATGACCATTAATCCATAACCTATTTTAAATGCTTCATCGAGTCAGAGAGCCAGTGGTTAATCAAATAATCACATAAACAAGTGTAAAATTTCACGTGCTGTGAGACCAATTTAAAAAATGTAATATTTGGTCAGCTTCTAAATGTTGAATAAGAGTTGGTGAGATGTAAAGCAATGGATGAGGGCAGAAGGATGGGCAATTTGTTTTAAAAGCCCTGTGGCAGAGAGCATGGCCCTTCAAGGGATTGTGTGCTAAAGGGGAGAGGGTTTCTTGGCCTGCTGGGGTACAATGAAATTAATCCTTTGGGATAGTCACTCTGGATCCAGTCCATAGGGCCGATCACAGGAGTGCCAGAGTGCAACATGAGCAGAGACATTCAGAGCAACTCCAGTTACTTGGACAATGATGTGGATGGGGGTGATGGTGGCAGTGGCTGCTCCAGACAGGTAGCCCAGCTTAAAAATCTATGTAAGGTGGTCACATCAATAGACGTGGTGAGAGACCAACTTTGGGGGTGAGGGTGTGTGGACTGTTAAGTCTCTGGTTCAAGTACTTAGGCAGATGGTGAGGTCAAGAGCACTTAAAAGGGAAACTTTTCTTCTCTCTCTCTCTCTCTTTTTTAAATGGGTAGGGATGATATGCAAAGGGAAAGAATCTCCTTAGTTAGCTATTCTATCCATTAGGGTATTTTTGCAATTAGCCCGTGAACTCTTTGGGTCCAGGAAACACTTTATTTCCCGGGCTTATCTCATAGAATGATTTTCCTTAAAAACGAACAAACAAAAAAACTTTAAAATATTGCTGTGCTTAACTGTATTTCATAAAGTTCAATATCAAGAAGACATAGTGCAAGATTTAATCAAATGTACACAGAGGCATTATTAGCAGGAAGTATCTCTTCCTGCTAATTTGGGCCATCAAAAGTTAATTCAACCTTGTTCTAATTTTTTAGCTTCATTATAAACTTTTTTAAAAGATTCATAATTCCCATACAAGAGTAAGAACTAATTGCGGATTAGTTAGGGTTTGAGTTTGTACTCTACTACCTTCCTCCACCCCTTTTTTAGCTCTTGACACTTGACCCTGGGTACTCTGGGCATAAAGCTACCAAAAGGCTGCAATTTCTAGTTTTACAACCTCTCTGCTATAGTCAAGCACTCTCCTTTCTCATGATGCTTTAGAACACTTTCCTTACTACAGAGCTTATGTTATCCCAGCCTTCCCCCACAAGCCATGTGGGCATTAGCGATTTCATTCTTCTCCAACTCCCTGCCAGGAGTTGGCCTTTCCATCCTTCTGTGGGATTAAAGGAAGAAAGGCATGGTGACTCCTTCCCCAATCAGAATACTGATTCTGATTCACATAAGGGAGTGAAGATACTCCCTTATATGAAGACACTACTTCTGCCTCCTGCCATTAGAAATTACTTTAGGTTCCCCCTCCATCTTAGCTCTTCGCTTCATGACCCATGTATCTTTTCATAAAGTACTCTACAGATGTGATCAGTACCCCATTCTAATCTTTATAACCCATTTACTAACTCCTCCTTGTCATGGAAGGACTGCCACACATAGCCCTTCCTGAGGATGAGTTCACTCAAAGCACCTGTCAATATTGATGGAGTGAGAGGTTCTTTCAGAAGAATGGAACCAATTTTGAAAATCATTGAGGGTAATCAGTGGGACAGTGCAGTGGTTAGAAATGGCTTTTTGTGCCTAAAGGAGATGAAAAAATCTTCCCTAGAGCTGTCAGATGATGGGTAATTTGAAACCCCTTGAAATTATTTATTGGAAACAGCTACTAAAAACTCAGCCACAGTTTTCAGCTTGACAAGACAGGGTTGTTTCATATTTTAAACATTCAAAGGAAACAGCAGGAAAGCTGTCAGTAAGAGATCAGTGAATCAAGCCAATGAGTGAGATAATTGTTCACTAAGAAGAGGCAGTTGAATTTTTAATGCCTCCTCAGTGATAGAGGGATGAGAAGGGGATGTATTGTTGGCTTGTTCCTATGTAAGCTGCCTGATCAAAGGAGGGCTTGGGTGATATAAAGCAGAAGAAAAATATCCTTGGGAATTTGGAAGAATTAAAACAATGCTAGATTACTCTTCTGATGGCCGTGCCAGATAGAGCTGTGATAATCTGTTGGGGTTTCTTTTCCTGTTGCAATCGAAATGAACAGATATTTTGGAGAGCTTTCATTGAAGTGGATGCCTTGGAGGGGTAGCCATTGTTGAGCATCACTTATTGAAGGACCTGTGGTCTTCAAGTGGAACCAGAGGCAACCCAAAGTGGCAAAATAATGAAGTCAAGCATCTTCAGCAAAAACGATTGTAGAGCAGTAATAGTAGGGGGAGAGTTAGGGGCTGCTGACCCTACTAGAGAAACTTTTGTTTTTGTATTTGAGCTTTTACAGTCATGGAGTGACATTGAGGCTTTGAGGGGACTCTCAAAGTAACAATCCTCATTTCCCTACTGGAGTTCAGAACCAACTAAGAAAGGACACGAGTCAGGAGATCATTTATCTTTAATTCAGGTAAATGTGTTAGGAGAACATGCCTCAGCCAGATGACAGAAGGCTGACTAATACTGTATCCCAGGGTGAAACCCATCTATCTGGTCTCAGGAAGAGTTGAAAAATTTCAGGCCTGGCTTTCCCGGGCTGAGCCTTTACTACTAAGCTTACTGCAGGCCAGTATAGACAAAGGTCGCCAGAGGAAAGTCCATTTCCATAAATGCTATGGGAGTTTTTGCTGAATTCTACCATTCTTGCAGAACAATTGGCTTAGCGACTGCATGGCCTTAGCGACTGAGAGGCCAGCAGTGTTCTTCTGAGGGAGGTCATTATCCACCTCAGCTCATTTCTGGATAGTGTTTGCCAACAAAGTAAGTGAGGCCATGAGGTCCTAACCTACAGGGCATTGTTTAGTAAAATTGTGTGTTCTCCATTTTTATGTCATGAGTGGTATTTGTGTGTGTGTATGTGTGTATGTGTGTTGTGTGTTGTGTGTTAAAAGTATTCATCACACAGTGCTGAGAAAATCCTTGTGGATTGATTTCCTATATACTGGTGATTTTTGCTTCTCAGGATTTATCTCACAATTTGGTACACAGCCTAGTACCTCACAGCTTAGGGTGCATGGTAGCCTCTCAGTAACATGAAGTTGGGCACCCGTTAGGGGTTCGGCCTGAGCAGGTGGGCAACTTTCTGTGACTAGTTTCACTGGCATTTGGAATGTGGACATTGCTGCCAGGTGAGCAAAGGGACTATGGAGGTTCCCTTCTTGCCATTTTTGTTTGGAGTCCTAGAGGAGAGACTGCTCATTTAAGTGTCCTAGAGGAGGCTTCTGAGAGAAAAGTGACTGGGTTGAAGGCTCCTTTTGATGCCCCAAATTAAGATGTGATTGGGGCAGCAGTATGCTAGGAACAGTGGTCCTGGAGAAACTTGAGGAAAGGGGAAGTCTAGATGGTACCTTGATTTCAATAGTAGAATTTTGGATGGAGGGCACTGGTGAGACGTATACTGTATAGAGTTAAACCCCGATGTCTGGCTTTGGTGTGCCTTGAGAGAAAGCTTTATGTGTAAAGTGTCCTGGTAACCAGTATTAATGCTTGAGATACAAAAGCTTATTGAGTCCCTGACTGAGCATAGTGGTGACAGGGAGCCTCCCCCATGCTTCAAGGAACTCTGGGGCTTAATTAAGTCAGGAGGAAACTTTAGGGCCTAGATGGTGCTGAGTGCGTTAAGTGGAGGCATGTCCCTGTGGTTCTCAGGGCCTAAACAAGTGACTCATGGAGAGGAGCAAACACTATAGAAGTTTCCTCTGCTATCTGAAAGTCTCCTTTATGTCACCTCACTTCTATAAAAGGCCTGCATTCAGACCCATTTTCACTAAATAAATCTGAAAGGGAATTTGGCTTTTATGAGCTGGTGATTACTATTTATTTAGTTAGTAAATCACCATATCATCATCAGTTAGTAAGGCATCATTAGTTTTTGATGTTGTGTTCCAAGATCCATTGTTTACATGTAACACCCAGTGCTCCAGGCAACACATGACCTCCTTAATACCCATCACTGGGCTCACCCGTCCCCTCACCGCCCTCTCCTCAAGAACCTCAGTTTGTTTCTCAGAGTCCAGTCTCTCATGGTTCATCTCCCCCTAGATTTCCTCCCTTTCATTTTTCCCCTTCCTTCTCCTAATGTCCTCCAGGCTATTCCTTATGCTCCCCAAGTACATGAAACCATATGATGACTTTCTCCGCGTGACTTATTTCACTCAATGTAATCTCCAGTCTCCTCCATGTTGATGCAAAAGTTGGGTATTCATCCTTTCTGATGGCTGAGCAATATTCCACTGTATGTATGGACCACATCTTTATCCATTCATCTGCTGAAGGGCATCTCCGCTCTTTCCACAGTTTGGCTATTGTGAACATTGCTGCTAGGAATATTGGGGTGATTGCTTCTGCCCTTTCTTCTATTTCAAATTCGAAATGCTGTATTTTCGGATAGCAGGGGAGATCTATGTACTGCTCCTTTTCCGCTTGGGAGAGTGTATGCTACAGTAGGTAAGATTCCGGATCTGAAGCCAGATGGCCCTGCTTGGGTTTATTTCTCTTGGACTTATTCTCTGTGGCGAGTTATGTCCTCTTTGCAGTTTCTGCATATGTGAAAGATAATAATACCCATCCTATGAGATTTGTCAGGAGGATTAAAAAAGACTTTCTCCCCCTCCCCACTTTCATATGATTCCTCTTCAACATTTCCTGGCATGTGGGCAGCACCATATTACTGTTAGCTGTTACTGTAATTCTATCCATATTGGCACTTGTCAGGGCATCACTTACCCTCTTCCCATGAGTTGATATTTCCTGTCACTAGAGGTATTGGTAAAGACCAAGATACCTTCATTTGGGGAGGCTCTTGAATTGGGTAGTTGTGTGTTGTTTTAGTGCCTGTAGCTGTGTTTCAGCATTGCAACAGAGGGGTCCCTGTGTCCCCCAAGGATAACCCCTTATTCCATTTACAGCTGAAGTTACCCTCACCACTCGGAAAACTGGAAGTCATGGTGTAACCCTCCCTTTCTATCTGGAAGAATTTTTAAAATAAACAAAGGGGAAGGAACAAGTTTTCATGTGCCCATCTCCAGATGGCTGGCCGTTCAGGGACGGGGTAGCATGTCTGGGGCCGTCTGAAGAGATCTGAGTGTTCAGAGGATCCAGCAGTGCCAGTGTCGGGAGGTCCAGCCTGTTTCCTAGAGCAGTGGGAGGAGCCAAGTATCCTCCGTGTGGATGGCTGAAGACTGGACTTAGTGTCCCAGGAACTTAGAAAATTCCTGTTGCGATCCTTTCCCCCCAGCCCCCACCATCACCTATTGCCCATGGTCTACTTTGTCAAGGTCCCAGGTATTTTTGTATAGCCACTCGTGAGTGACTCCATTTGAATAGCCACAGAAGTTTTTACTAGTGGTTCTCATGTTCTTTTTAAGACCTACTGAACAAAAACCTGTATAAAATATGATAAAAATGTACAAAGCATACCTGCGCAGTGTGGTGAATTTTTATAAAGCGAATCACTCGTGAAACTACAGCAAGGGTGAAGAAATCATGATTAGCACCCCAGGGACCTCCCCCATGGCCCTCCCACCTCCAAAAGAGTAACTGGCATTCTGCTACCACCGTAGATTAGTCTTACCTGCTTATGAGCGTGGTATAAATGGCATTGTATAGTTCATTCAGGTGTCTGGCTTCTTTGAGTCATAGTCACATCCATTTGTAGCTTTTTTTCTCTTTAAGGTTTTATTTATAAGAGAGCAATCACAAGTGGGGAGGAGCAGAGGGAGAAGCAGACTCCCCGCTGAGCAGGGAGCCCCTGCAGGGCTCAATTCCAGGACCCCGAGATCAGACCTGAGACGAAGGCAGACACTTAACTGACTGAGCCACCCAGGCACCTCTCCTCTGTGTTGTTACATCTAGTGGTATTTTTGCTCATTTCATTGCTGTCTCCTAAATACCTTGCAATTTATCTGTTCTGATCCCTAATTTGGGGCTCCTGTGAAAAATACTGCTCTGATTATCCTTGTGTGTGTGTTTTGATGTACATACATTTGCATTCCTGTTGGCTGTATGTTTAAAATATAATAGCTGAATCCCACGGTGGGCCAACATTGTCTAGTAGAACCTGTCAGTTACAGAAAGGGGCTGTGACAATATATGCTGCCTCAGATGGTGCATGAGAGTCCCAGTTGCTCAGCAAAGCCCAAGGTGCCATCGTATGGTCCTGTCAGTCTCCTGCTTTGTTTTAAACTTGGGGTATTCTGACACCAGTGGTTCTTCAAGCCCCAAGTGTCCAGATGACTGGCTATTTATATGTGCAAGGTCAAGGAGATATGATAGTTGCAGTTGTGCTTCTCAGAGGGGAACATTGAACATCCTTAAGTATTTAAACTGAGTTATGTAAGCAGAGAGCTAAGGAAGCATCCTCATCTAGCAGAGTTTTTAATTCTGACTTCGTTTTTAGTATACAAGTTGTTTTACTAGAATGCATTAGGGCTCTAAGCTGGAAGTCTGGATCAGATGGCACAGAGGGCTTCTATAAAAAGCTCTGATTTTACCTCTGAACTCACTTAGCCAGGATCTCTGGTAGTGCTTTCAAAATCCTAGTATTTTAATTCAGTGTTAATAACTAACTTATTTAGTGTTGTCATTACTGAACTTGAAAACAAATGATATACTTATTTCTCTGGGAAATTGGATCTTTCATATGGGAGTTTTGGGGCTAACTACCAGTTAACAAAGAGAAATAATATTTGAGCATTGGGAGAGATTCTGGTGAAGAAGGGGAGGAGTTCTGATATAGGGTTGCCCTCTTAGGGCTGAGAAATGAGTCTCTTAGGGATAGGGACTGAGTAAATTGTAGCTGTGATTTATTTATTTATTTTTTGACAGGGTCAGGGGGAAAGGTTTGGTGGGCAGATGTTGCCAATAGGGCTTACTACTTTCCCTCATAGAAAAGTGCCCTATGTATGCTTCCCTAGCCAGTCATATGGTCAGTAGCCAAAGGGGAAGGAGAGGCCTCTTGGAAATATATCCTAGGGAGGAAATTTGTTTCCTGCAAAACATTCTAGTGTCTTCTCTACTATTTTGATATTGGGTTATGAAAATTCTGCTAAGGCAGAGTGTCTTAGAAAAGCTACTTTAGGGAGGGGTTTTGGGAGAAGGGGGTGGGATTATGGACATTGGGGAGGGTATGTGCTTTAGTGAGTGCTGTGAAGTGTGTAAACCTGGTGATTCACAGACCTGTACCCCTGGGGATAAAAATATGTTTATAAAAAATAAAAAAATTTAAAAAAAAGAAAAAAAAAAGAAAAGCTACTTTACCTTTAAAGGAGGTACTACTAAATTATATTAGTACTAAGATGATTTAGAGACTATAGTATTCTATTGGCAGAAAGTAAATTTTGATAAAAGCAAAAAAAAATCATGAGTGTCTACTTGGGTTAGAATCAGTGATTCCAACTTCCCTTTAATCCTGAGTCATATCAACATTCTCAGGGGACTAAAACGAGAAAGAATGTTTCAGCTTGACCAAGGAAGAAACTAAATGCCCACTTTTGGGGAGATGGTGCACTATTTAGCACTAATATCTTTCTAAACCTTTGGTGCAGTTCAGGATCTCACACACCATTTTCCTTTCATTCTAAGTAGTTAAATCTGAGTTGTGGAAGAGGTAGCTTCTGGATGAAGAATTTTTTCCCCTTCATATTTTCCAGTTATCCAATTACCATTTGTGAAGCAAAGAATTTAAACTTGCCCAGATACTTACCTTTGGGTTCTGGAAGATCATCTTTAAATTCTTTAAATTCTTGGAATGTCTTTGTGTGAGGGCCTTGGGTCCCACTAGACAGTCTAACAATGTGACTTAGTGTGGAGACTTTGGGTCATGCAATACCAGCTTGACTCCCAGAGGTGCTGGGAACTGAGATCAGGCAACTTGTGCAGTTAACTATGCCTATACGATAGAGCCGAAGTAAAACTCTAAATACTGAGGCACTTGGATGGTGAATTCAGTTAAACATCCAATTCTTGGTTAAGGCTCAGGTCGTGATGTCATGGTTGTGAGATTAAGGCCCTCCTCAGGCTCTGCATTCATTGGGGAGTCTGCGAGTCTCTCTCCCTTTCCCCTCCCACTCACTTGCACTCTCACTCCAATAAATAAATCTTTAAAAAAATAAACAAAAAACCCCCACCAAGCTCTAGATACCAAGGTTCAGTGAGCTTCCTAATTGGTAATACACCATGTATGTTGTCACTCATTATTGCTGGGCAAAAGTAGTGTTATCCATGACTCTATTGGGAGGTGGCCACTGGTAGCTTTGTGCTTGGAACTTTTGTGGACTTTGCCCCACATGTCTTGTCCTTTGGCTGTTATCTATATCCTTATACTTTAATAAGCTATAACTGAGAGTATAAAA
Organism: Mustela nigripes; assembly: GCF_022355385.1. NCBI lineage: Eukaryota > Metazoa > Chordata > Mammalia > Carnivora > Mustelidae > Mustela > Mustela nigripes. Next base: position 68,897,648 of record NC_081564.1, read on the forward strand.
ATTTTCAGTGAGCTCTGAGTCTGTTTAGAAAATTACTGAATCCCATTGTGGTTTTGAGGGACCCCTGAATTTAGAACTGGTGTGAAAAGTGAAGGTGGTTTTGTGGGTTCTCTAACTTTGCATCATTGTTTTTGGCCCAAATCTCTTTATTTAGGGGCCTCTTTGCTGCTGCTGGATTCCCCTCAGTCATTTAACTGAAATATTTTCTAAATCGTAGAGGAACAGGGCAGGTCTTCCGTGATCTGATGCTTTCTGGGATATGCCCAAAGGTTATATTCCACTTAGTTCAGTTGAATAAATCACTTACTAGTTTGAAAGTTCTTTCCTACCAGATGGATTAGCAACGTCCCTGGCTTTAAGGAATTTCTCCATTTGTCTCAGGATAGAAGGTAAAAACCACCATGAGCAAAGTCTGAGCTAGTCTGGGGAGTTAAATGAAAAAGTGAGGGACCATTGGGTGGCTCAGTCAGTTAAGCCCCCAACTCTCGATTTTGGCTCATGTCATGAGAGATTGAGACCCCATGTTGGGTTCAGAAGATCTATACATGATGAACCAAACTAGTTATATGAAGAAAGTGGTAGCAGCATATTTGACAAGTACCAAAGACTGAATTAGGGCTATGAATGGAGAGGCAGGAATTGATGTGAGAGACCTCTTGAAAGCAAGAAATACTTGTTGGATATAGGCAGCTAGAAAAGGGAGAGCAGAGACAAAGATCATGCTGAGGTGATTGGCTAACTCTATTTATAGACCTGGAGAGGGCAAGAAGCTGTTTTTCATGAGAAACAACAAGGTTAGTTCTCTACAGATCTGGGAAAGATGGCAAGAGCACCAAAAGGCAGCCAGAAATGTAGACTCAAAGAGTTATCTACTCAAGTGTACTCCAGAATCCATTAGGAAGACCAATGTCCTTAAATAGATAAAAATTCCACCCAGGAGACAGATGCTTTAAATTACCTCAATAAATGCTTGAAAAATGAGTTTTAAATGCATTTGAGTTGAAATCATGAAAGATGCCTTACTGACACAGATTTTAAAATCTTATGTTGTAATAGGAATATTAATACTTCTGGCCTTTTCTTTACCTAGAAAAGATGAATCTTCATAAAACACTGTTTTGATCATGCCAGTGCCAGATCAAAACATTTTTGTATCTGTTTTCAGATCTTCCAAAATTAGAGGAGCATCCCTTCCTGGATCACATTTTATTTCAGTTATTTAAACTACCATGGGCATAAGTCTCAGGATCCCAAAGTAAAGACTGGTCAGAAGGGTTTTTTCAGATTTCCTACTTTAAATAAAATGAAATGAAAAACAGTGTCAAGATGAGATGATCTCTACATTGCTTTTGGCTTTCTGCTATGGATATGGGTCTTCAGTTGTTCAGATGGTCCTAAGTCCTTCTCTGTATGGCTCTCCCTCTTCTCCTATCCAGGAATATTTGTTTGCTTGTTGGAAATGAGTGTGCTAATAGGGGTGGTGTGGTTTTCTTGTGGCCTGTGTGAGAATACTGGACAACTACACCAGAAAGGATTGTTAGGTTTCTGGTTTGGGTACAACTTGCAATAAATCTTTCAATTTCCTTAGGGGAGCTATTAAACTATTTTTTTGTTTTTTGTTTTTGGGATTCTTTTGCTGGAGGGATCCAAAATCTATAGGACACCCATCAGAAGGGTGTCTTTGCGTGTATTATTCATCTTCTCCCACCATAGATATGCTAGATGGAAAAGGAATGGTGATCTATGATTTAAACCAGGTATTTCCAAGCTCTTATCACAAAGCTCTCCATTAGCTTGAAGATAAATCCCAGATGCTCTGGTTTGTTGAGGGAGAAAACTAATATTTGTAATACATCTTAACCAATGTGGTCCCTCGTCAAAACCCTCTTTGAGTACGCTGTAGCTCTGGGGTCCTCTTATGGTTTTTGAGCAATGATTTCTGAGAAAGAAAGATATCCAAGTTCAGCTTCAGTGTATCAAACCAGATTCCTTAAATGTGTTTTAAAGACAATAGACCTAGAACTGAGGAGGTTTATAACAAGAGCCAAACAAGAGCCAAGAGTCAAAAGCCTTGTTCTTTTTTTTTTTTTTTTAAGATTTTATTTATTTAAATACTTATTTATTTAAAGACATTATTTATTTATTTGACAGATAGAGATCACAAGTAGGCAGAGAGGCAGGCAGAGAGAGAGAGAGAGAGGAGTAACTAAGCTCCCTGCTGAGCAGAGAGCCTATGCGGGGCTCAATCCCAGGACCCTGGGATCATGACCGGAGCTGAAGGCAGAGAGAGGCTTTAACCCACTGAGCCACCCAGGTGCCCCTCAAAAGCCATGTTCTGAGCCCATGATAGTATAAAGTATTAAAAGACATCTAGGAAGTTTTAATGAATTGTTTGTCTACCTTAATCAGCTTTAGATACAAATGTTTCAAGAGGTACTGCAAGGAAATTTAGGAATAGCAGTCCTAAGAGGGCTAGACATCATAGAGAGTTTTCTGGATCATCACAGAGAGTTTTCTGTGAGCTCTAGAGCTCACAGCAGTAGAAACTCATGGATTTCCTTCTCAGGTCTTCTTGTTGTTAGTAAAGAGGCTGGACAAGTTAAAGGGAAAGGAAGCTACTGTGAAGTCCTATTAATCAATAAGCACTTGGGGCGCCTGGGTGGCTCAGTGGGTTAAAGCCTCTGCCTTCAGCTCGGGTCGTGATCCCAGGGTCCTGGGATCGGGCCCCACATTGGGCTCTCTGCTCAGCGGGGAGCCTGCTTCCTCCTCTCTCTCTGCCTGCTTCTCTGCCTACTTGTGATCTCTGTCTGTCAAATAAATTAAAAAAAAAATAAGCACTTATAATTAATCATCACACAATATGTATTTTCTAATCAGAAGGAAAAAACTCCTATGGCTTGTTACAGTGGGCACAAGGACACTTAGAATAAAGCCTAGATGTCTGGGCTTCCTTGGGAATGGGTAAATCGTGGTCAGCGAAGGTAAATGGCAGAGGGGAGAACACTTCTGGGAAGAGTCCTTGAAGGGAGAAGACATTCTGTTTCTTCTTCCTCGACTGTATGTGGAAAATATGTTGGTAAGTATGGTGGAACAACAAGAGAGAAGACTCCTGTCAGTGCTCAGGTCTGGACTGCCAACATTTAGAAGAAAAATAAATTTCTACTTGTTTAATTATTTTGTTTCAGTCACACTAAATAGAATTTTATTTTATTTTATTTTATTTTTTTTTTTTTAAAGATTTTATTTATTTGACAGGCAGAGATTACAAGTAGGCAGAGAGGCAGGAGAGAGAGAGGAGGAAGCAGGCTCCCTGCTGAGCAGAGAGCCCGATGCGGGGCTTGATCCCAGGACTCTGAGATCATGACCTGAGCTGAAGGCAGAGGCTTTAACCCACTGAGCCACCCAGGCGCCCCTCAGTCACACTAAATAAAATTAGACATTTGTAATTGTCCTGTAAGTCCTTCTATATTATAAATTCAGGTTTTTTTTTTTTTTAAAACTCAAGCTTTTAGCACTAAAATATGATTTAAAAGAAAATTCTCATCAAATATTGCTAAGAAGCACTGGGGGGAAGTCTTGGCAAAGCTCTGGTCTGGTAAACAGCAGACACTAAAAATGCCTCTGGAAAGAATGTGAATGAGGGATGCCTGGGTGGCTCAGTTGGTTAAGTGTCTGCCTTTGGTTCATGTCATGATCTCAGGGTCCTGGGATCAAGCCCCACTCCTTGCTGAGCCCGGTGCCTGCTTTTCCCCTTTTTTCTGCCCCTCCCCCTGCCTGTGCTCACTCTATCAAATAAATAAATAAAAATCTTCTTAAAAAAAAAAAAAAAAGGTATGAATGAAACAAAGGGACCCAACTGGTAAGTACTGAATTACTTGAAGACTTGTTTGCAGAGGAATTTCATAAAAAGAGACCTATTACATCTGTATTCACAGACTGTATGCTCACGTTTCCCAGTCACTGGGCTAGTTATATTGGCCTATTTCTCTACTTTGTATCTGCAGTTCTAAGAACTTTAATAACAAAAGAACGGTAGATTGAGGAGGCGACCTGATTGGGGTTAACCTTGACTCTCTTACCATGGAGTGTTCATCCAAGAAGTTAGCCTCTTCCAACCTGCTCTTTCCTCTGTGGAAGGAAGTTGTTAGACTAGACCTTCCCTGAGGCAGTGCTTCTCAAATTTTAATGTGTGTAGGAATCTCCCATGGTTCTTATTTGAAGGCAGAGTTTGATTTAATCAGTCTGCACAATGGGGCCTGAGAGCCTGCATTTTGTTTTATGGGGGCTCCATGCTCACGACCCTAAGATTAAGACCTGAGGGGAGAGCAAGAGTCAGATGCTTAACTCCTTGAGCCACCCAGGCTCCCAGAGAGTCCACATTTCTCACAAACCCCTGGAAGACTCTGATGTTGCTGGTCTACGGAGCACACTTTGAGTAGGTAGGTTGTAAGAAGGCACAATTTGCAAGCCATGTGACTGTGCTCTTTTAAAAATATCGTTATGAATGCTTTGCCTTAAACTGCCTGATTTTTACTTGGTCCTGTGGCACCAAGATTATCACTGAACAGAAGAGGATAATCAGAGGCCCTGAGCCTTTCTGGAGTTAAGAGAGGCCCAACTTTTTCACTTCTGAGATTGGCATTTCTTCTTCTTGAAATATGCTAGTAACATTACTTTTCAACAACTGTGGTAAACTTTAAATATGAACATTCACCACAGTGACATTGTGAAAAGATATCATTTAAAATATGGTAGGCTAAGGTTCCACTTTCAACATGATTAAAAGATTTACTTATTTTTTTTTATAGAACATTCTAGGTGACATGATTGAACATGAATTTAAAAAAATAACTTTGGGCGCCTGGGTGGCTCAGTGGGGTAAGCCGCTGCCTTCGGCTCACGTCATGATCTCAGGGTCCTGGGATCGAGTCTTGCATCGGGCTCTCTGCTCAGCAGGGGGCCTGCTTCCCTTTCTCTCTCTCTGCCTGCCTCTCTGCCTACTTGTGATCTTTCTCTGTCAAATAAATAAATGAAATCTTAAAAAATAACTTTTTTCAACCCTATGAACAGATCTATTTAATGGCTTAATTATAAAAATAGCCTCATAAATCTATATTGGAATTATATATGAATCTGAGGCCAGGACTGTATGTTTCTATCTTTTCTACCATTGATGGACTTCGGGACCTCCATGAGCAGCACTACCACTCTGGTCTTAAACATCTATTGTTTAGGGATGCTTTTAATAGAGAAATAACAAAGCCAGTGACCTCATTGCTTCTTTGTTTTTTTTTTTTTAATTTTTTTATTTTTTATAAACATATATTTTTATCCCCAGGGGTACAAGTCTGTGAATCACCAGGTTTACACACTTCACAGCACTCACCAAAGCACATACCCTCCCCAATGTCCATAATCCTACCCCCTTCTCCCAAACCCCCCCCCCCCAGCAACCCTCAGTTTGTTTTGTGAGATTAAGAGTCACTTATGGTTTGTCTCCCTCCCAATCCCATCTTGTTTCATTGATTCTTCTCGTACCCACTTAAGCCCCCATGTTGCATCACCACTTCCTCATATCAGGGAGATCATATAATAGTTGTCTTTCTCTGCTTGACTTATTTCGCTAAGCTTGATACGCTCTAGTTCCATCCATGTTGTTGCAAATGGCAAGATTTCATTTCTTTTGATGGCTGCATAGTATTCCATTGCTTCTATGGGGTAGATTTCTGGAGGTGCTTACCCTGCCATTGCAGAAGTCCCATTTTGACTGTGTAATCTTGGAAAGGCCCTTCCTACCACAAGTTCTAGTGGGCATACAACCAAGATATGGCAAATAGCACAAATGAGTTTGTTGGAAGGTCCTGAAAGAGCTTTTCTTTCCTATGTGTGTCAAGAAACATATCTCTTCATGTCCCTTTCCATGTTCTGATTTTTTAAAATGCATCTGTGTATGAATACAATGCTTAGAATTATTAACAGTCTTATAACTGAGACCAATGACACCCCCACCCCCATTGCCCTGCTACCCCAATTTTTTGACATCCCTGAGCCCTAGATCCAAAAGTAGAAACTACCTAACTCTAGTGGGGGGTTCTTGTGATATCATTCAGAAATGTCAGTGTGTAGGTTTAATTGAATGGAATGGTGGACTGATAGAAATATGAAACTTCCATTCCATGTAAGTGCTGCCCAGGGCCCCCTCAAGAGATGGAACATGAAAACTACCAAAACCTACATCTTCTATTGTGTAGACTGAGATGATACTTAGAGATCACTATGAGACAGGACATTGTTCTATAATATCAAACCAGAAACAAGAAGAACTGAGCTAATTCTAATTCTACCATTGACTGAACTCTATACCTCAAGTAGCTAAATTTTTCTGAGATTTACTTTCTCTTTGCAAGTTTAAGAGTGAAGAACAAACCTTCTGTGGGTTCCTTTTAACTGTGCTCATTATTTCACAGTTTGCTTGATCCTTTGTCATTCCTAGAGCATCAAGTCAAATGTAACTCCAATTTTAAGACAGAACCACCCAACTATTGGAATATTTGATTTTTTTAAATTCTTTAATCCAGCCACTAGATTTTAAAATTGGGATGAGATTTGATACCTATAACACTGTATTAGGAGGTGTACAACAGTGATTTCATATATTATTAAATGGTTACCACAATAATTATGTAAAAAAATGCTGTTAGATTTTGAGCAGAATTACGTTGATTCTGTAGACTTCTTTGTTTTGAAGGGAGGGAGAGTTGAAGGACTGATAATAAATTTTCTTTAAATATTTAGTACGATTCACCAGGGAAGGCATCTGGTCCTGGACTTGGGATATTTTTAATTACTGATTCAATCTACTTAGTAATTAGTCAATTCTAACTTTATATTTCTTGATGATTCCATTTTGGTATGTTGTAGGTTTCTAGGAATGTAGCCATTTCTTCTTAATTGTGCCACTTGTTGGGGTATAATTGTTCAAAGTAGTTTTTTTAGGAACTTTTATATTTCTGTGGTGTCAGTTGTAACCTTTTCACTTTCATTCTAATTTTGAGTTTTCTTTTTCTTGGTGACTCTAGCTTAAAGGTTTGCTAATTTTGTTCCTCTTTGAAAATCCAGCTCTAAATAAAACAAACCTAACTTAGTTTTACTCATCTTTTCTATTGTGTTTTTAGTTTCTATTTCCACTCTGATCTTTATTTCCCTTCCTTGCAACTTGGTTTAATTTGTTCTTTTGCTCATTCTTTAAGGTATAAAGTTATGTTGCTAGAGAGGTTTCTTGTTTCTTAATGTATGCATTTATTGCTAAGAACTTCCCTCTTAGAACTGTTTTTGCTGCATCCCACACTCTTTAGTATGTTTTTCCACTTTTATTGGTCTCAAGATAGTCATTCATTTTTAAAATCTGTGTTAGCCCTGAAGGAAGATGATGATTCTTTAGATTTTCATTGTGATTCCTTAATTAGTGCTTTTCCATGTATTTGTACTTGCCTTTCAGAGTAATCAAAGATTTCCTTCTTCCCCCATTATCTTATATGATCCTCTAATATTGTTTGTAAGTATGTGCTATGGAATGAAGTGGGGAAAAAATTGAAAAGCAGTATGAATGTAGGGAAACACTGGATGAGGAGTGAGAGTGAAAGAGAGAATAGTAACTTTCTTGGTTTCGGTCTGCATAGGTCACCAAAATCACAGGCCATGAAAGCAAAAATAGACAATGGGATTGCATAAAACTAAAAAGCTTCTGCACAACAAAGGCGATGATCATTCGAGTATAAAGACTACTTATGGACTGGGAGGAAATACTTGCAAATCCTATTTCATAAGGGGTTAATATCCCAAGACAGAAGAAACTCCTACAACTCAAAAGCAAGAAACCAAATAACCCAAGTATCAAATGGGTAAAGATCCTTTATATCAGATCCTAGATCTGGATAAACATTTCTTAAAAGCAAGCCATGCAGATGGTCAATAGGTATACTGAAAGGTGCTCACCTTCGCTAATCATCAGGGAAATGCAAATCAGAACCACAGTGAGCTATCACCTTATACCTGATGGAATAGCTATTACCAGAAAGACCAAAGATAACAAATGTTGGCAAGATCTCAAGAAGAGGGAACCTTTTGTATAGTGTTGATAGGTATGATGAGTATAGAATACATACAGAATACATATATATGTGTGTATATATATATATGTATATATATGTATATACTCTGTATTACATATATGGGTATTAATTTTGCCAAAGATTCAGGCCCTACATCCTGCGGCTGTCCTCTGTGTATGTCAGACATATATATATGCACACACACACACGACAAAGACATATATATATATACACACAAACACATTAGGAATATTTTATATAAGTATACCTCATATTTAATACACATGTGAAATATTCAGTCTTAAGAAAATCCTGTCTTTTCAATAGCATGGATGAACCTAGACAACATTATTCTAAGTAGAATGAGCCAGATGCAGAAAGATAAATTCTTCATGATCTCACATGGGTATGGACCTTAAAATAGTGAAACTCATCGAAGCAGAGTAGATTGTTGGTTGTGAGGGCCTGGGAAGAGGGGAAAATGAAAAGATGTTGTTAAAGGGTACGAAGTTTCAGTTTTACAAAATGAGTACATACTGAACATATAATGTATAACACTACCTACAGTTAACAATACTATATTGTATACTTGAAATTTGCTAAGAGGGTACATCTTGAATTCTCATCATGCCCCTTCCTCCAAAACACAGAAAAGATGACTCTATGAGGTAATGGATACATTAATTAGCTTGATTATGTTGATGGTTTCACAATGAATGCATAAAATTAACAAGTTGTATACCTTAAATACAATTTTGAATGGTCCATTCTACCTCAACAATCCTAGAAAAAAAAAGGAACAAGGTAACTATAGCTATTTTTTTTTGTAACTATAGCTATTTTTGAATGTCTCATCACTCTACACAATAATCACGTTTAAAAAGATTTGTATTTTCATAAATGTTGCTGCTAATGTTTCATGTCTGTGGGACTGAGGAGAGTGTGTGTGTGTGTGTATGTAGGTGTGGAGGCGGACTATGGTAGCCATTTCTGAGCTCATTTACTAAGCAGCTCTTCCACTTAGATGCCTCCAAAAATCATAATTTCTAAAATTTTCCTCTTAGATAAGACTTCCTTCATAAGGAGAAACAGGATAAAAATATTCTGATTTTTAGCGGTCTATTCTAGGACCTATTCAGCTGTTCTTCAAATTAGCTGTCATAATAAAAATATTTTACTTTTAAAACTATTTGTATCATCATTTCAAAACAGATGTCTTTTGCAACTCCCTCACATGCTTGTTGAGGGATCACAGGACCGTAGCACAAAGCATGCTTTATGTTGCAGTGGTCCGAAGCCTGTCTGGACTAAGGCCTGCTCTTCTCAGCCTTGATGATGGGCAGCCAGAGGAGGCAATGGCCCTTTAAGAGCCACTTCCAATGACTGGGGTTATTTATTGGAGTTCTGGATGCAATGCTTGAGGACGTGGCATCATTTATGCTTTAATGTGTTGTGTGGGAGCTAAAAGACTGTGTGGACATCGATTGGTTGGAGCTGTGCTTAGGTCTTTGGACAGCCTCAGGATTTAGGGCCTGAATCCTTGGCAAAATGAATAATACCCTTGCAACTTAATAAGATCACAATCTCTCTGTATACACCATGTTTTCTCATCTCTTACTAATGTAGAAGGTGCATGCCAAGCTTTTGACAGGGAAAAGCTAGGGAGAAACAACAACACTAGTAATTCCCTTGTGTCTGTCAAAGCTGTTTAATGTTGTTTACTTAAATTTCATTTCCTGAAGTCAATGGTTTTAATTTAATTTATTGAAATGTCCCATGGGATCCAGAGTATGCCATATTGTAAGGGGTATCGCATAAATATGGGGTCTCCTATGAGAATGGCTTTCTTGCACAGCCTTATGCCTCTGACATTTCAATCTAAGTGTGAATAGGGAAGAAAGTTCAGTTCCTCAGCAAAAATGAAAAGTTCCAGTGCTGCCTGTCATTAAAGGTAAGAAGGTAAGATTACGAAAGACCCATTTTTGAAGAGTTGTACTTCCTCCATTTTTTGTCCTCAATTTAAAACCCAAAGACTTTTCAAAGCATACTGTACAGCCATTAGGGAGAAATTATTTATATCTTGATGTAATTTCTCATGGTATTTTAAACATAGTCATTTTAACAGTAATTTTTAAATATTTATTAGCTAAGAGGCACTGTTTTCTTTAACTTTTTCTTGGAGGATGTGGAAAACTGAACAAGCCATTATTTATGACCTTCATTTGATTATGATCTCCTTCAAGGTACTGATGCTTTAAACCTAGAATTTGGCTTTTTTTCTTTGTATGGGTATGGCAAAATAGATAACTGCAATGTTTTATAAAAAGGTGATTGCTTAATGAGCATTCTGTAAGGTGTTTAGAGATATTGATTCTCTGGTTGCTCTATCTTACCCTCACACTTTTACTGCCTTCAAGATTTCTCCAGTCCTCATCATGCCCAAGAATTTTAGCTCTATGCCTTCTGAGAAACTTACTAAAACAACTAAACAATAATAAAACAACAATTGAAATCCTAAAGGGCAAAAAACCATGAAAAAGTTCACAGGCATCAAACCTGCAGAAGCAGTATATATGGGAATGTGGTAAACGTCTTAGAGGAATGTATGCAGTAGTGGGAGAAGCTGAGCAGATGCACTTGTCCTGTAGACCCCTAAGAGACCCACAGCAGTTGGTGCTATCAGGTGTAACTGAAGGCAAGATTGAAAACAGGATTAACTTAAAGTCTGTGGGATCCCTTTGGATCCATAAATCCTGTCCCTCTTCCTCATTTGGGAGGACTTCTCTCCTCACCTGAGGTAAAAGTGCAGAAGGAGAGTAGACATCTAGACTGTGCTGGGAACACTTCACATCTGAGGGTGGGCTAGCATGTTGATGAAGAGAAGATGATGTAGAAGGTAGTGTTAGGAACCTTGAGATTCTCAAATCCCTGTCCTCACTGCAGCTGGGCTGATCCCCTTCATGTAGTAATTGAAATATTCTTTGTGCAGCTTTGACTGATACAAGAGAAAATAATATATAATTAAGGGGCTCATTCTTTCCTATGAAAGGGTAGCTAAGGTTCATTAGTCATGTTTTTAGCAAAGCCAACATCACACATGGTGGACTACAGCTAAAACAATCAGAAAAACAAAACGAGCATTTTCAGAGAGCTAATCTCTATGTTCTCCGACAAGATGCCATTAAAAAAATTATTTTCAGTTACTTAAATTGTAGCAGGAATGATAAATGGAAACATAAGAAGATAAAGTTGAATGTCGCTTTACCAGGCAGAGTAACATTAACAATGAAACAAACAAAGGTATTTAGGGGAGAAATGGTGAGAAAAGTATAGGGTCATTCAGATCTCTCCTATAGCTACTAAGACTCAGGGATAAGAGAGAAACTGGAAGAAAATGATCAAAGAAGTTAAAATTTTCCAGGGCAAAGTGTTTCCATATTTAAAGAGTTCACCAAGTACTGAGAAAAATTAGATGAAAATAGATAAGGCTTATCATAATTTCATAATGTGGGAGATTATGCTAAAAGTCTAAAATTTTCAGGATATTAAAAAACGACAAATGCAACAATCCAACAAAAGCCATTGTCTACCAAGTGTCAGAAGTCAGAACTGAATTGAACTTTTCCATACAATTGAGGCCCGAGGAAGTAGGCTTCTATATCCCCAGATCTTCAATTAAGAAGTTAAAAAAAAAAAAAACAAAACAAAACCTCAAATATTCCTAATCAGGAAGCTGCTAGTGTGATAAGTCCCTGTGGTAAGCCCAAAGTGAATGTGTACTATAAAAATGCATGATAAATGAAAACCCAAACTCAATCTTCTTAATTCTAGGCCAATGCATTTAGGTTTTTCCTCGGGTCCAAACCAAGATTTGTGGAAGGGACTTTATTGGAACAGAGTTTTTGCCTCTATTTTGGGGTTTCAAGAGAGGCCATGTTGTCTTTGGGGGGTGGTGGTCAGGTATCATTTCCTACCCTTCTTAGAGGGACGCTAAAAACTGAAGGCTACCAACTGTAGGCTGAACCCCACCACCCCCAGCCACTGCCCACAAGACACCTAGACAGCCAGCCAAGTGAGAACACACCCAGGCTATGTACAAGGTCAGAGCATTTACTGAGCTCCCTTTCCAGCTTGCTTCCTTGGGGTATTATCCTCAGTACCATAGGTATTTGGTTTTGAGTATTCTGTATATCTACCTTTTATGAAAGCCTTTATGCCGCATCTTTGTGGGTTATTTGAACAAGGTTGCCTAGGGTCGTCTGGGTGACTCAGTAGGTTAAGCGTCTCCCTTCAGCTTGGGTCGTGATCTCACAGTCTTGGGATCTCTAGCTCTTTCCTATAAATAAAATACTAAAAAAAACCCCAAAAAACAAAAAACAAAAACAACAAGAACAAAAAACTCCCACAAAGCAAGGTTGCCTAATAAAGGCAACACATAACTGTAAAAGAAACTTAACCAGGGATAGTATCTTAACTTTGAATAATCCTTGGATTTTTGGAAAGTACTATAACAAACTATTTGATCCTCAAGACAGGACTGAGGTAGAAAGGTCAGCTCTTCTCCAGTTTAGTGGCTTAGAAATTCCCAAGTGAATGGGGAGGTGAGAAAGACTTAGGCCTTGGGACTGTATTCTTGTTTTAGTACATTTACCCCTTTTGTGAGACTTCTAAAGAAAAGCAGAAGCAGAACAGACAAATTTATGAAGCATTAGTCCCTATCTTTACTCGTTCCCACTACTTACTACATTTGGGCTCCCTGATTGATATTACCACGTGACCGTTATCCCTCCATAACTAGCGCACAGTACTTGTAGGAACTCTACGTTTCTTTTGCCCCTGCTTCCCCACAATAAGGAGTCCTCTCTGTTTTTCAAAAATCTTAACCACCTCCCATCCCCTGCAGCCACTTGTAACAGGTATTTCATTGGTATATGTTCTGGTTTCACCTAGCCTTAAAAACTGGGTCCTTGAGCAACTAATTTCCCCCCACTCTAGGGATTGTTTGAAAAACTGTTTTATCTATTAATAGAACAAAAAAGTTGAACGAAATCATTCTGGACTTCTTCCAGCACGGGTATTATCTATTCAATATTTTGATTTTTTTAAAGTTGTTGCCTTGTTTACAGTCTTTTGTCCCGCCCCTGCCCTGCCCCCAACCATTCATAATTCTGTTCATTTCCAGATTGGATGGGATCTTATTGCTTAGATAAGGGAAATGAGGATATCTAATGATTTTGCTAAAATGTCACCTAAGGAAGATAGGAAGGAAGGAGGTGCAAAAAAAGAACTAGAGTATTTTTTTTTCATAAAAAAAACCTATATTAATAAAAAGCCTTTGCTTTTTTAATACTTACTGCATGCCTTACAATGTTCTGGGCATATTGCATATATTATCACTAATCTTTTATAACTTAAAATTTATTTTTTCAGTGTTCCAAGATTCACTGTTTATGCACCACAGCCAGTGCTCCATGTAATACGTGCCCTCCTTAATACCCACCACCAGGCTCACCTAATCCCTTACCCCCTTCCCTCCAAAACCCTCAGTTTGTTTCTCAGAGTCCACAGTCTCTCATGGTTTGTCTTCCCACTCCGATTTCCCCGCAATTCACTTTTCCTTTTCTTCTCCTAATGTCCATCCTTTAAAGCAGATGCTCTTGTCTTGTTTTCATTAATGATTTTTAAAATGCAGAATACTTCTATTTGCACACAATGGGCACATGATACAGAGCATTTTAAGTCTGGAAGTGAAATTGTCCCAAGTATTCTCCATTACCCACCAACTCCTGAGAGCTAATTTAGAGTTTCCAATATGAGCTGCTCAGTACTGTGAACATAAATGGCAAAAACTGCTGGACGAAGAATATACAGATTGTTAGTGCTGATAAATGGGACCAGAGTATTCTCCTAAATGGTTGTCCTAATTTACATTTCCACTGATATGCAAAGAAATACTTTTTGGCCATCTTATTTCCCTCTGTGGCTTATGTGTCACAGTCTGGTCAATACTCAGAATCATTAACCCTTGTATCTATACCAACCACACAAGTAGGAAACATATTAATCATTGAAATTTTGGGTGAACATGTTAGATATATTGGCCAATTGTATTTATTTTGTGAAATCCCTCCTTATATACCATTTTGTTTCTGCTCAGTTTTTCACCTTATTTTCCTGATATATGTAAGCTTTTCCTACATGAAATATTAGGCTCTTTGCTTTCATGTGCTTGATAGGGGAAGAGAAGGAAAAATAAAAGGATGAAAACAGAGAAGGAGACCAAAGCTATTAACTGTAGAGAACAAACTGAGGGTTGCTGGAGGGGAAGGTAAGTGGGAGGATGGGGTAATGGGGTCATGGCCAGTTGGGAGATAACTTGATATAATGCACACTGGGTATTATATGCAACTGATGAAACGCTAAATTCTACCCCCAAATTAATAATACACTATAATGTTAACTAACTTGAATTTAAATAAAACCAAGAAAGAGATGTTTCTCAGATTTGTTACACCTTTCATGCCTTTCTAAAATACTTTTTTTTTTTAAAGATTTTATTTATTTATTTGACAGAGAGAGATCACAAGTAGGCAGAGAGGCAGGCAGAGAGACAGAGAGGAGGAAGCAGGCTCCCTGCTGAGCAGAGAGCCCGATGCGGGACTCGATCCCAGGACCCTGAGATCATGACCTGAGCCGAAGGCAGCGGCTTAACCCACTGAGCCACCCAGGCACCCCTCTAAAATACTTTTAAACAGATGTCATGAAATGTCTAATGATTTAAAAATAGTCTCCCCTTGAACAAAACTATGAAAAATTCCAAAAAAGCTTTTGTATTTTTACTTTTTTTATTGGCATCTCTGATTTATCTGGAAAAACTTTAGGTGTGTTCATATAAGGAGTAAGGTTGGAATCCAGCTGGAGTTCTAACCTCTGTTCCCCTCTAAAACTAGGTGAGTGTTGTAACATCATGCAGTTAGTGTCTTTCATGGACTTAAAAATTGCCTTTATGATATATATTATGTCTTAGGGAATTTTTGAATTCCTGTACTACTACGGAAATTGTTCACTTTACCGACCTGAGTCAGCACTAAGTTCTTTTGAACTTTAAAAAAGCTTTTGTTTTTGGGTAAAATTAGTTGAACTCATTCATACCTTTTTCTTGCGGCTTTTCTGGCTTGTATCACGTTTATTTTTTACAAAAAATGGTCTTTATTTTACACTTCTGATGTACTTTAGAATTAAATTTTAATTTCTCCTATGTATCAGTAAGCCTATGTAAAAATAGTAGATCAAGATTGTTCTTCATTTTTGCTTTTGCATTTGGGTTTTTCTTTTATTGGGTTTTGTTTTTGTTTTGGTTGGGGGGCTTTTAATTGTCTGAAAGCTTGAGCAGTTGTATTTGTCAGGTGTTGGAATCAAACTTATGCTATCCTTAAAAAAATAATTTAAACATTTTCCCATTTTGAAGATGACAAAATTTGAAGCTACAAGAAATTCAGTAACTTGCCCAAGGTTGCCCATGGGAAAGAACAGAGCTGTGACTCTTACCTACTGCATATAGAAATACTTATTCTGATTGGATAAGTAGAAACTGGAATATTTGCTCCAGAATAAGACACTGGGTAATAATCATCTTTTAAATTTATAAAATTTGCATCATGTGTAACTTAATTTTATGAATAATCACTATACACTATAAACACTATGAGGTGTTTTTCAAATAATGTCCATGTTGTCATTTTTTTCCCTTCCCATACCTGCTCTCCTATAGGGAGGAAACAAAAACCCATGGAGCTTTCAAGATTTAATGAAGTTCATAGCACCCTGGTGGTCAGACGCGAGTCTGAAACCTGCGATGGTAGTGATCCAACCAAGTCCTCTTTCTGTGACTCTAGATAGTCTTCTCCTAGGAATTAGCTAGAGTCTTTCCTCAGAGGAATATGACAAGTTTTTCCACAAAGAGAGTCAACATATTTTGGTTGAAACTTCACCCTGTCAGAGAGGCTGCTTTGCTACCATTAGCGCTTTTAAGCAAGGATGAGATAATCACAATAATTATCTTCCATTAGCAAAATGATCTGGCGCCAGATTCTTCCTCCGGTCCTCGCAGCCTCCCTTCTGGAGCGAAGAGCATTTAAAATGGGCTTTGAGAACATTGTCATGGAAAATAATCAGAAGTTTAAAAATGAGCTGAGGGAGGGTGAGTTAAACAAGGAATCTGGTGATTAAAGGCCCAAGATCAGAAAAATCTGATAATTTGGGCTAATACAATTTAGGTTTTCTTTCCAACAGATTCACTGGAGGACAGCCTTCCAATTAGTATGCTTGCATCATAACGTCAATAAGGCACACAACAGTTCAACATACCAATTCAGCATTTATCCATCTAATTCATTCCCCCTGAAGGACAGTAAATAAGGCTTATAAAATTATACTGATTGCTTTAATTCAAGGTTTAATGCAAACCCAGAGAATCTCTTTCTATGGGGAATTCAAAAAGGAATTCATAACCTTTGGCTAGGGTCTTTCCCTCTTTTACCCAGATCCAATTAGACACTAAAATTTAAAGAATTTCTCTCTTTGGAGGCTTTTTATTTCTTAATCACCACTTTTATCACCGTCACAATCGTAATCATAATCATCATTGTCCTATTTATCATTATTTTTTACTGTGTGTATTCTAATGCTGTTTGGTATTCTTTGAGGTGGTTGCAAAGAAAATCAGAGCCCACGCTTGCCCAGAGAGCATTTATAACAAAAGGGGAAAGTACATGATCACACTGATTTAAAAATTGTCAGTAAATGTAAATGATGCACATCCTAAAATAGTCCATTATGACATTGACACACTGGAAGAGTGCCAGTGAAAGACAGGGCAGCAGGTTTATTAGACTCACCAGATTGTGTTCTGTGAGTGCAGGAGCCCAGCCCTGCTCTGTTTACCACTCTATCTGTACCACCAAATGCAATGTCTAGCACATGGTCAGGGTTCCATAATTCTGGTTGTTGAGGTTCATTTGTTTATTCTCAAGCTATTTTCTTCCTTAAGGTTTTAAATTCCAGGGTCGTTCACATACAGTGTCATATTAGCTTTGGGTGTGCAATATAGTGATTCCACACTTCCATACAACACCCAGGGCTCATCACAAGTGCCCTCCTTAATCCCCATCACCTATTTCATCCATCCCCCTATGACCCTCCTCTCTGGTATCTATCAGATCTCTATTGTTAAGAATCTGGCTTTTGTTTTACCTCTATTTTTCCCTTTCCTCATTTGTTTCTTACATTCTACCTATGAGTGAAATCATATGGTACTTGTTTTTCTGATTTATTTCCCTTAGAATAATACTCTCTTGCATTGAAATTGCCTGGAATTTTTAAGAAATACTGATGTCTGGCTCCCATTCCCAGACATTTTGAGTTAAAGGGTATTGGGAACAACCTTCTCAGCTGAATTTTTAAAAAGTTTCTTGAACGATTTTAATGTTCAATGACTTTAAGAATCACAGTTAATGTAATTAAAAGAACTTGAATTTACACGCTCTAACTTTGCTAGCTTGTGTTCTTATTAAGCAATCAAGTTTGCAAACATTTACTTAGCACCTTTATGTATGAGGCATTCGACACAGCTGTAGGGGATATGGAAGACCTAAGATGTGGCTGTTAGAGTTTCTTATTGATCTGCGAGACCAAATACAAATGATGAAAGTCAAATAATACAAGGTGACGATGTAACATATATTTAGTGGAATTTAATTGGTATGACTTGCAAGTGAACCAACAGATACTACAGGGCTTATAGGAATGAGAAAGCTCTCCCTCTAAAGTTGTCAGGCAACCCTCCACGGGGGATGAGAATTTTAAGCTGAATCTTGAACAAAGTGTGTGAGAAGAAAATACTCTGGGAGAGAGAACAATTCAAAGTAAGAGCACCCCAAGAATCCAAGAAGTGATGTAATCTCAGAAATGGTAGTGTCAGAACACTGCTCAATGGAGAATTCAAAGGTCTCATTCTTTGTAGGTTCCTGAGGGTCATTGGAGGGTTTCTAGAGCTATGTCCATGTCAATAATAACCAATATGGTGTCACTTGCAGAGTCAGAATACTTCATTGAGAACTATCATTCAGACCCAGGCTGGAAAGTCTTACTTGAGTATTAATAAAGCAGTAAAGAAAGGGGTTCGATAGTGAAAGAAAACAGGTCATTTCTTGCAGAGGGAAGGTCTGTAAATAAGGGGAGAATGATTGGGGTGAGATCCAGGCCTATGGAAGCAGATTTTCTTGGTGGGGAAAAAAAATGGGGGTGGGATGACTTAACTGAGATAGCTAATAACTTCTCCCTCCTCTGCCTTTCCAGATGGCCTTTAACTGTCAAAGAAAAGTTAATCCAAGGGTCAATGTGGTTTAATTATTGTCTGTTAAAATCTTGATGACTTGCTATTTATTTTTTAATAAGGTTATCGTGTGTTATGTCTTATTTAAATGTCAAGATGGTGAGGAGAGGAAGGGAAGCTTACCTTAGTTCTTTGTCATTACTGTGAACCAGACATTACTGAAACCCTGTTCAGTGTCCAGGGTTTTGGCAATCTATTCCTGCGGAAAGAAAGGAAATGCATTTCTGGGGAACAGAAAGAACACTGATTCCAGTAGTTTAAAGCTGTAGTTTAATAAAGAACAAGTTGAAAAGAACCAGAAAAAGAGAGGAAGGACTATCACCAGGGTCTGCTAATTTAGGTTCTTGCCTTCAGGGGACCCTCACTTTATAAACAGATGGGAAGAAAGACGTGGATTAGCTAATCAGTACTAAAAAAGACACAGTCTTCATGTATAAAAAGTTCAGTAAACATCTTCTTATTCTCCCTCTAAAAAGGGGAGACTGCCTCTTTCTTCTACTTTACTCTTAGGCAGAACTTTAAGATTTTTATTTCATGCTTGTGGATTTCATTAGCATGGTGGATAATGGGGAGTGAAGATGATTGTGAACTGGAGACGGGAGAGAAGTGAGATTTCCCCTTTTATTCTGTTAGGAAGTGGCTTCTGGGAAGTTGAGACTGGAGTCTTCTCAATACAGTGCGATCAGCAAATTTCTTCTGTAAAGGACTATAGAATAATTATTCGGGATATACAGGATTAAGAATTAGGTTTCATGGTGTTTTGTGTTGTGTTTTAATAGCCTTTGAGAAATGTTAAATTTTTTTTTACTTGTAGGTGGTGCAGAAATAGGCCATGTGCCTCAACTGGGGAGATAGACCTACATGGTTTCCTTTGATTTAGAGAAAGGTTCTTCATTTGCAACCCTCCCCAGGGCTGAGAAAAGAGAAAACCATTGTCAAGAGGTAAAGGATACCTTCCCTTTGCTCTCTGAATCATCCATTCCCTTTCCTTACAAAGATAGGAAGAGTTCCTTCATGATTTTTGTTGGAAGACGTACATGTGACATTTTTCTCTTAAGCATAGAAGGTCAACCAAAAATGGCTTCACTAGAATTGCCGTCAATTCAGTTTGGACTAAAACCAGCTAATGTTCTTTGCATGTTTCCATATGCCTTGTTCTAAATGCTCCACATGTATTAACTAGTTCCCCTAAAGCCCCTATGCAGTAATATTATCCTACCCATTGGACAGATGAGGAATCTGAGGCACAGAAACATGAAATTGCTTATCAAGGGGATAAGCTAATGGATGGCAAAACTGGAATTCAAATGCATGTATTCTATCCCATACTCTTGATTATGCTTTGTCTCACTCCCCATATATTGAATGTTGACATGTACCAACAATTTTTCATAACTTCCTAGCATTTATGTCCGTCAAGATAAACCAGATGGGTGTGGCGATATCTGTTCACTCCCAGATCTTAGTTGCTTAATACAAAGTTAATTCCTACACTGATGCCATTTTTCACATGGCAGAAAATTCTCCACGTGATCTCTCTGGTTCCAGACTGATGGTGGGTCTAACTATCTTGTATCTGTACTTCTGAACATGTAGCTTTCTTAGTCTCTGTAGCAGAGTAAGAGAGAAACTGAGACTATCATGAAATTTTTACTGCCTGTGCTCAGAAGTGATGCATGTCACTTTCTACAACTGCTTACTTTTTCCCACTTAATTGAATAGGGGCTGGGAAATGGAAAGGAGCACAGGGCTATTTGATGCACATTAGTTCTCTGCCATTCCACTCCATAATATTCAATGTATCACCATATAAAGGAGCTTGTTCAACCTTTATAACCTTTTCAAAAAGACAAAATAGGCATTTTTCTCTGGATGCTGAGGGTAGAGGACGTAAATTGATCTGACCAAAAAGAATGACTTAACAAAGGAAGGGACGGTACTTCGGGTTTAAAACAAATTTTCGTTGAAAAGTGTCCTCTGTTGCTAACTTGTGACAAATTACTTAACCTCTTTGCACCTCGATTTAATATAATCTCAGTAGCAGGAAGATGTAGGCTTCGCTCAGAGAGCTGTCAAAAATATTAGGAGGTATATAAAGTACTTTGCCTTATGCCAACTCATAGAATAGTTTCGATTAAATGATAGCCAACTTTAACATTTTCTCAAGGTTGTGTATCTTGTTGGGGAAAAAAATTGGAGGATCATTCAGGTTTCTAGACTTTGAGTGGAGAGTTTTCCTTCATTATCTCTCACTTTAAAGATCACATACGTGATGCATGAGGCAGTGTCTACATAGAGCAGATGTGTGATTTTCATAAATGAAACAATGGGAGAAGGATACATAGTTGATTTGACTAATAAGGTAAGGTCACTAGTAGGGCACTTTAGAAAGGAATCTACGTGGCTTGGAATTATAAAGGAAGATTGAAGAGGAGTTCAGACTGACCCCGCTTGCCCTGTTCTAGGTTCTGCCTTTTGTCCTCTAGAGCATGGTGTTATCCTGCCCCCTGGCCCCCATAGCTGCCCCCTTCCATTTTCTATGCAATCTTACAATCATTGTATGGAAATGCCTAGTATTGATTACTTTCTATGACAGTTCCTCAAAATTACATCTTTTTGCTGAGCTCCTAGCTCATATATCTACTTGACATTTCTGACTTATGGTCCCACAGATCTACTGAAGTTACTATCTTCAAACCTGAGTTCCTCCTCTTCCTCACTCACATGCACTCACTCTAGTCTCCTGTTAGTCTCTATGATTTGTACAACCATTCTTTCGAGGTCAAGCCAGAACCTATGGGGGTCACTTTAGCACTCTCCCCTACATCCATTCACTATGTCACCAAATTTTACAAATCCTGGTTCCTCTTTAATATATTTCCCCAATACATATCCCTTCCTCTCTCTTTCTCAATGTGAAGCAACTCATCAGATCAGCCTTTATCTTCCAACTAGATGCCCTGTTTCCATTCTGGCCAAACTAGAGTTCCTTCTCAGAATCCAGGCAGGAGGAACTTTCTAAAATGTAAATCTGATGGTCTCTTTCCTGCATTTAAAGTTCATTAATAGTCTCCCATAGGTTTTGCATATAAACAAACACTTTCTTTTGGTCATCTGACCATCAGCCCTGAACTATCCCCAACCTCCTCCTCTTCAGTCATACTCACATGTTCAGCATTCACTCCAGCTTGGACAAAGCACGGTTTCCTGAACTCAACAGACTTTCATGCTCCAGTAGCCTCATATCCACTTTTTTTTTTTTTTTTTTTTTTTTTTGCCTCAAATGTCCCTTTTCCATGTCTCCAGTTCCTACTTCAAGATCCTGCCCAAGAAAGAATTGATCATTGGTTTAAGTTGTTACTTTCTGACACTATAGCACTCACTTAGATCCTGTATTATGATTTTTGGTATGTTTGTCCCCCCCACCCCCCATTGGCCACCAGACACGTCCTGCCCTCTAGTTAAGAGTAAAAGAGACACACTCAGATTTCCTTAGGATTATAAGAATACCAAGGGAATAATGGAAGACAAAAAGCTGATTGTGTCTATAGCCCTACTGGACAACTAGAATGTCCTTTAGCATTTAGGTACAATAGCTCTGGATGTTCAGTAGCTCTGGATGTTGTTTGTGGCTGCACTCCATATTTCCTTTTTTTTCTTACCTGCCTCTACTTTACTCTCTGTTAGCAGCTCTAGATCATGGTTTCTGCTTCATCAAAGCTTCCATTGTTGTGGTTTCCAAAGTCTTGTGACTTCTGACTAGTATCTTTTCTTGGTGTATGTGTCTTTAGTTTTCCTTTTTTTTTTTTTAATACATGTCTCTTACATTAAAAGTCCCTCTTACTGGGTTTATACATTATTGACTAATACTGAGTATCCCTGTCTCATACCAAACAATTGCAGAGGTCTCTCTGGTTTAACTCGTTGTAGGCAGGGCAGTGAGGGCCTATGGAGTAAATCACAACCCCTTGCATATACAAGCTCCTTCAGCTTGAGGCTGCAGGCACAGCAAACTCCCTTTCAGAAGAGGGTGTTTTAAACTAATTAAGGGTGCCGTGTCCCAACTGATTAGAAATATACCTGGTGTATATTCAACAAATACTAGACATAAATTCAGAAAATAGCTCTTAGCTAAAGGAGAGGAGGAGGAGAAGGCATTGTGAACTGGTGGTGAGAAGGGGCAACCATAAGCTAAATCATGTGTCTAATGTCATTCAAAAGGATTTCAAAGTTGCTGAATTTACATAGCTCTGTGCTAGTGGCATCTTTGAAATGGTTTTGATTAGTTGAGAGAACATTTTGATAGTTTCTGAACAGAAGCCTGTATAACACTAATTTTGTCCTCTCCGATGCCATTAATTTAGAAAACTCGTCTCAATAGCTATATGGCCTATAAAGTATGCATAATTTGTGCTAGGCTCTAGAGCTGAGGAATATGGTGTTAGCAGACTTCTATTAAACTAACAATTTCATTGTCATTATTCTGGGTCTTCCAGTTCTTGGATGAGTAGTTTGAATCCCTTAGTCATTCTATACACAGTGTCAGTCTGAGGAAAGGAAAGGGCAGTTGATTGACAGCAGTGGGGGTTGGGGGTGACTGTTGCTAAAGTGAAGGGCTGTGTGACACAGACACTGCTAATGGGCTGCCAATTTGGTAATGTCTGAGACTTTAAGGCCTTTTAAAAAGATTGACATAATTGGACAATTGAGGCAATTAGCTAAGGCCTTGGGTTAAAAATAATTTCTCTGCCTCAGATTTCTAGACCCTTCTGAATAAACAATATATATTTTTTCCTGATTGGTAAAGTGAATTAATGGGAAAGGTTGCCCACAAGAGGAAGAATTAACTGAGTTCTGACTGGCAACCTTCTGAGCCACTGTTACTTGTTTTTAGAATGCACTTCGCAGTCCTTCTCTGTATTATCCAGGTACTTGGAACCTTTAAGTGTTTGGTAAGGGATTCCCTTCATTTTTCTAAATGCCTGTCCCCATTGAAGCATTTTGTAGAACATGGCAGGTTTTTGATGAGTGATCTCCCCAGAAACAGGATACCTTGAGTTCTGTTAATGATGGCGCTGAGCACTGCAAGTAGAGAAGATAGGTTTCTCTCATGAACAAGTACTCAAGGAACCTTCTAGAAAGCAGCAATGTGTGGTAGGGAAGAAGAGTATTAGGAATTGGGAAAGTCCTATTTGTCACTATTTATCATTAAGATCTTGAGGAAGTCCCCTACTCAATCTGGACATTTTTTCATTTGTAAAAGGTTTGGATTACAGGACTTAACAGGCCGGCTTATCTCCAAGGGCTAGTATCTAACTTAAGTCAGCATTAAGTTCATTCTTGTTGATGCAGATAACATTGTTATGCTCAGCACATAGGTATACCATCATCAGTTTCTTTTCTATAGTCGCTTTCATTTTGTGATAGGGTAAGCGTTTTGTTGGAAGGAATGGAAGATAATGGTGTAGAGACTTAGTCCCTTGGACTGGGTCCTTCAGATAGGCTTTAGTCTCCTATGGAATAGAGCATTAAAGAAGGAAGCTGTTGCTATTATGGGCTGAATTGAGCCTGCCCCCCACCCCACCCCCAGTGAATTCAAATACACATGTTTTAATCCCCAGTATCTCAAAATATAACTACCTTTAGTCCTTAATGGAATAATTAAGTGAAAATTAGGCCATTAGTGTGAGGTCCTAAGCCAGTTTTGCTGGTACTCTTATAAGCAGAAAGGGGTATCAGGGGTATACCTAGAGAGAACAAACCATGTGTACACATATCAAAACAGCCATGTATGAGTAAAGGATAGAAGTCTAAGAAGAAAACAAACCTGCTAATACCTCGGTCTTGGACTCCCACCCTCCAGAACTATAAGAAAACAGATTTCTGTTTAAGCCACCTAGTCCATGGTGTTTGGTTACAGCAGTGGAGACAAACTAATATGGTTCAAGAGCATTGCTAAGGTGCTCTTGGATCCACAACGTAGGTACAAATGGAGCATAGAGTGGAGAGGAATGTCCTGATTTCTGATACCTATAGCCTCTGGAGCCCTGAAGGCTGCTGGAATTTGGAGGCTTTCAGAGATAGAAAGCCTCCCAAAGAATTTGGGATTCTTTTTGGGATTCTTTTTATTATGGGCAGTGATGGCTGATCAATCATCCCACAGAGTTTTGTAGGAATCAGCCAATGTGGGTGAGTGGGAAAATGAAGCAAGAGACTGGTAAAGAGGTACATAGTATAGAGCCTCTGGCCACCTTTTATGTGGGGTGAACTCCTTTCAGCAGGGTGTTGGCTCTTAAACCAATGGACATTTGGTCATGTAAGTGTTACAAAGAATCCATATTGTATCATTTATTATATTTCCTGAACATGCAGCTCATATTTGGTAAAGCTTGCATAATCTCATAAAATGTGTCGCCTCTTGGTTCCTAAGATTTCCCCAAGTCCAAATAAAAAATTTCTAAATGATTGATCTTCAAACTATCATAATCTCTTCACATAGCATAATTGTTCTGCACTTAAACCAAATCTCCTATGCTTTAATGATCTTTTCACCCCCTTTAATTTATAAGCAAAATTGATTCTTGAGATCAATATTCCTGGGGGGACGAAAATCTGGGCTTCTGGTGGAGTCTGAGTGGGCCTGTCTGAATGTTAATTGCTGCTTCTTATGTCTCCTGGAGCAGGGATGCTGGTCTCAATTTCAGAGCCAAACTCTGGCTACATGTCAAAATCTATAGCAAAACACCAGAGTCATTTTTCTGCAAAGCCCCAAATAAAAGGAGATTAATCACATTTGTCTCCCTTACTACCTTTTCAAGAGAGTGTTTTTATCTTAAAAAGCTGCCCGGTGACTTAACTTTGAAGGCCACAGAGTATGGTAAATGATGATGGCAAAGTTTGAGGAGGCCTGTGAAAAATGGTCTTTGCTTAGGACTCTTATAGAATCCATTCTTCCCCACTCAGGTCTTTATTAGCAAAGCAGATTGGGAAACTGAGGCAAGTAATTGAGAGTACTGGTTCTCAAAGTGTGGTCATTAGACCGGTAGTGGCAGCAGCAGCCCCTGAGAACTTGTTAGAAATTCAAGCCCTTGGACTCCAGCTCAGACTCCCAAGGATAAAAATGGGAGAGGGGCTGGCAATCTGTGTGTAACAAGCCATCTAGGTGATTCTCACTTAGTTTGACAACCACTGCTCTGGATAATTCAGCTGTGAAATCATTTCCTTGAAATTTCTGGAAAAAAAATAGTTCTCATTATTTCTTCCATTTCCTAAAATTGACCCACAGTTAAAAGATTAAGATCACCACAGCCCACTTCTTCTTATGGGGTTGAAGAAACAGATCCCTCTAGTTTTTCATCTCCCTTCTAGTGTTCAACAGAAGTGAGGATGTGTACCACAGAAGGTCACAATTAAGTCCATTTCATATGTGATTTTTGTATCCTTTTTATTTGAGCTCCACAATGTTTATCAGCAGGGTTGAACAACATAAAGACTTCCCATGAATGCTGATAGTTGAGGTGTTTACATGCACTAGGCACTAAGATAACCACTTTGAAAACTTTGTTTCATTAGAGCCCAAACCTATTTTAGAGATGACACAAAGTCTTAGAGTAGTCAAATAGCTTTTCCAGGGGGCAGAGTTGTAGTACTCCCAAGGACCCTCATCAGAACTTCTACTTGGCATAAGGGGTCCATATTTGTTGATGGAATTAGAGGGAACTACCCTGCTTGGGTGATCTTGATGTTAGCCACATGTTTCTACTATGTAGCTGAAAATAGGAAAGTGATTTCTTGGGCATGTCATAGCTACCCTTCCCACTTTGTTTCTCTAGGAGAATAGCAGTTTGGCAACAAGAGATTGTGGTCTCCTGCCTGGTATTTTTGGTAAAGAAGGCACACAGTCCGATAACTAAGGTTGAAGTTTTGGGATCTTTTAGGGGAAACAAAAAACTGTGACTCTTAGTATGAGGGCTTGAATTTGTGACAGGACCTCATTAATAATAATCATTAGGTAAACTAGTTAACTTATGTCAACTGTTCCATTATCAAAGTGTGAGAGAGTGAATTTGTTTTTTCAGATTTTTGTGACTTGTGTAGAAGTAGTAAGCAATTGCTAGATGTGTGCATAATGCTGACACCGAGACAGTGAATTGGCTTTGGGATTGGGGCATGAGCATTTGAACAAAAGCCCATGTGTAAGGGTACCAGGTGGGTATGTAAACATTGGGGTGGGGCATGACTTGTATGTATCAATGGGTAGAGATCTGGTAGATCCCATGATCCAAGAGTCTGAAACAAGAATGCTCAATAAAATGGCACGATTCTTGTTAAGAAGCAAGAAAATACCTCCATCTAGATGGGCAAGGTCTTTCTACTTTTTTTTATTCCATTTTTCCCCCTCTATGTTGGTATAGTCCTGAAAGAATTCTTCCAAATCCTGAATGGCAGGGACCTTATAGAATAACAGGGACCAAGCCTGAGTATTGTAGGAAATTCTGGAGAAAGGAGTGGCTTTTAGGTCCATTGCTGCACTGTGGAAATGTGTAACTAGGGAAAAGTACTTAAAACGCCCTGGAACTTCGTTTTCTCATCTGACAAATGGGAAGACTAAACAGATACTGCCCAGTGCTAGGTTTTCTTTTAAGAGGGATAGAGATCCAGTTCTTGAGGTTGACATTTGAAAAAGTCAAAGATTTCATCACTCTCAAGATTCATCATGACAGGTGCCTGGGTGGTTCAGTCAGTTAAGTCTGCCTTCGGCTTAGGTCATGATCCCAGACTCCTGAGATAGAGCCCCAAATTGGGCTTCTGGCTCAGTGGATAGTCTGCTTGTCCCTCTCCCTCTGCCACATCCCCCTTGTGTGTGTGCATGCTCTGAAGTAAAATCTTTTTTTTTTTCTTTTTTAAAGACTCATTATGACATAATGGATTTTTTGGTTTGCTGTAACATAACCTTCCTCATCATTTTGTTAAGAGGAATCACTCTGTATTTCTTGATTACTAATTGTCTTAGTGTGAAAATGTAGCAGAACTCACTTAAAATAAATTTAATTTTCAATTAGGTTTTGTTCACATAAATTTGTAAGAGTAATCTTCTTCTTTGTCACCTTTTTCAGTTTAATCTCTTTTCCCAAACTACAAATATCCATCGGCCCTACATTTTCCAGTAACCCACAGAACAATCTGATGTGTGTCCTCTTGTATTTTTCTCTTCATGTAATGAGCCCATAAAAACTTACTGAGCTTTTTTCTTTTTATTTTGAGACATTTTAAGGAATTAAACAGTAGAAAGAACATTTTTTTTCTGTCTTCTTCCTCAATACATAAAGATATCTCACCTGTGGCTTTAATTCATTTTCTGAAATGACTACATAATATTTTATGGTGTGAATATACCATATATTACTCAGTCATTCCTCTATTGACAAATAATTTATTTCCAATTTTTGTCCATTCATAACAATTTTGGAGACGGTTTTCAGGAAGAATTCAGAAATGCTGGGTTAAAGCTTTATTAAATTTTAACCAATGGTATTACATTATTTTCCAAAAAGAGTCCTAGTACTTTAAGTTCTACATACAATTGATGAGCATCCCTTTTCCCAGTATTCCTACAAACATCAATGAGATAGCACCTTTCGTTTAGTCTGATACAAATGATGATTCATTATTACTTTATTTTGTGTTTAACTAAATTTTCATTACTATGAGAAACTTTCTGTTTATTTGTTGGCCATTTCCATTTTTTCTTTCTTTCTTTTTTTTTTTTTTTTTTTTACAAATTGCTCATTTATATCCTTTACTTGTAGCTTTTTTCCTCTTTGATTACCTATTTTCTTGACATTTTTAAAGAATTCTGGATGCACACATTTTAACATTAAATTTTCCAAAAATTCTTCAGTATTTTAAGGATTTATTTACTTACTTTAGAGAGAGCAGGAGCACGAGGAGAAGGAAAGAGAATGTCAAGCAGAGTCAGTCAATGCTGAGTGTGGAACCTGACACCGACTTCATCTCATGACTCTGAGATCACGACCTGATTAAAAACCAGCAGCTGGTCACTTACCAGGCTGTGCCACCCAGGCACCCCAGTTCTTCAGTATTTTAAAATATCAGTTTCTCTGTATTCAGTCTTAAAGTCTCCCTCAACCCTTCATTATACAATAACCTTATTTATTTTTCCTTCACAACATTTGTTAAATAGTTTTTATTTTTTTTAAAGATTGTATTTGTTTATTTGGCAGAGAGAGAGAAAGACAGAGATCACAAGTAGGCAGAGAGACAGTCAGAGAGGGGGAAGCAGGCTTCCTGCTGAGCAGAGAGCCCAATGCAGGTCTCGATCCCAGGACCCTGGGATCATGACCTGAGCTGAAGGCAGAGAGGCTTAACCCACTGAGCCACCCAGATGCCCCTATTAAATAGTTTTTAAACTCAAGCCTTTAAACCACATAAAATTTTAAATTTAAGATGGTATCCATTTTTGTTCTAAATGAAAAAAACTTCTCTATTCTTTTTGAATATCTAATTGTTTAATTTTTTAATCTGGAAAAGCTTTCATGCTTATTTTCCATATCTTATCTTTTTGCACACATTTGTCCTTTCATATTTTTTTTCCTGATTAGAATTGAATTAACTGCATATTCATTTTGGAAGAAATTACATTTCTGTTTTATTGAAGCTTTCATATATAAACATGGTATGCCAGGTCTTATTTATTTTTAATATTCTTTTACTTATTTTCCTGTCCTTCAGTTTTACTCCTACAAGTTCTATGCCTTTCTTTTAAAATCTGTTCTTAAATATTGATTGGCTTTTTAAAAACTAAAAATCCCTTGACTTTTGTGGTTACTTATTGATAGAGAAAAGCTACTGATTTTTATCTATTTGTCTGGCATC
The DNA here is from genome assembly GCF_022355385.1 of Mustela nigripes. Lineage (NCBI taxonomy): Eukaryota > Metazoa > Chordata > Mammalia > Carnivora > Mustelidae > Mustela > Mustela nigripes. The sequence goes on from NC_081564.1 coordinate 68,927,048, forward strand.
TATCTATCCTACCAAACTTTTTTTTAGCATGATGAAATTGTTTTTTACCAGAATCTCATGAGTTTTCTAGCTAGAAAATCATACAGACTTTATCTTTCAATGTTCATATGTTAACTTTTCACCTTACTGCATTTACTAAAACTACCAAGTAAATCTTAATAGTAAAAGTGATTGTGAATTACTTTCCAATTACTAATTTATAATTTAAATAGTTTGGTTTTGTTGTATGTGCTATTTGTTTTTGGTTGTTGAACTTTGTTACTCATTTATAATCATTCTACTTAATCATTATTAGGAATACCTGAATTTTTTTTAATTTCTTTCTTTCTATCTTTTTTTTTAAAGATTTTATTTATTTATTTGACAGACAGAGATCACAAGTGGGCAGAGAGGCAGGCAGAGAGAGAGGGGGAAGAAGGCTCCCCGACAAGCAGAGAGCCCAATGCGGGACTCCATCCCAGGACCCTGAGATCATGACCTGAGCCAAAGGCAGAGGCTTAACCCACTGAGCCACCCAGGCACCCAGGAATACCTGAATTTTATAAATTTATTTTTTCAGAATCCATAGATACAATTTTTTTTCTACTTTTATTTTTGATGTGGGTTATGTTAATGCATTTCCTAATATTGAAACACTATTGCATTCCCAGAATAAATTTGGCTTCTTCATAATGTACTGTGTATCACATATTGTCAGACTGTTTTATAAAGTTGTATTTAGAATTTTTATTATATTCCTAAGTAAGACTTGTGCATATTTTTCTTATGCTTTTTGACCTTTGATAGTAGTTTTTCTGATTCAAAACTGAATTGGTCTTCCATTTTTTTCTATGTAGAACAGCTTTTGATTTCCTAAAGTTTAGATTCCTAATTTTCTAATCTTTTCTATGATTATTGATATATTCTTATGTCTTATTCTAACTCAATTTTAGTAGTCTGTATTTGAAAAGAAATAATCCATTTTCTCTAGGACCCCAAAATTTTCTCCCCAGAGTTTATTTTTCCCTTCAAGTTTTTATATAAATTCTAGCTAGTTAACATACACTATTAGTTTCAGGTAGAATGTAGTGATTCATCACTTATATACAACTCCAGAGTTTCAAGTAGAATTTCTTTCCTCTGTATCTCTGCTTGAAACCTCAATGTTGGGTCTAGATGTCTTTATTTTTGCTCCTTTTTTCATGATCAGGAAAATAAAAGGCTTTTTCTAGTCTGTTAGGTCTTGAAATGCCTAAGTGTGCATCTATTCTAATGATTTTGTTTCCTAGTTTATAAATTTCAGCTTTTAGTTAATTCTTCTTTTTGAGCTCATTACTCCCTCTCTCTCTACATTTAAGGTAGGTTCTTAGTTCTAGTTTTGTTTTTAATTATGGAGAATTTCAAGATTATACTTTTCTCCTACCTAGTTTTTATTGTAGCCTATAAGTTCTGCTGTGAAATACTTTCTTTGGAATTAATTGCTTTAGAGAAAAACTATAATGTCTCTTTTAATTTTATCCAGAGTTATATGGGTCCTCTAAAAAAAAAAAGGTCTAGGAGCAGTTAAGATATTTTTGTCACTTAAACTTTCCCCCTCACTTTTATTGCCTTATGACCAGAGAATATGGCTTAAAAATATCTATTATAAATTATAATGTTTTCTTTGTGGACAAATACTTGATTACTTTTTTTTTTAAACATTGTATTTATTTATTTTGACAGAGATCACAAGTAGGCAGAAAGGCAGGCAGAGAGAGAGGAGAAAGCAGGCTCCCCGCTGAGCAGAGAGCCCAATGTGGGGCTTGATCCCAGGACCCTGGGATCATGACCTGAGCCAAAGACAGAGGCTTTAACCCACTGAGCCACCCAGGCACTCCTTGATTACTTTTTATATACCTTATGAGAACTTCCTAAAAACTGTAGTCTCTCAAAGATTTAAGGCTTTCTTGTATTTAATTTTTCTATATTTTTCTTCTATATCTTGAACTAGAATTAACTAATCTTCAGAGTTTTAAGTTGTTCACTACAATTACATGCTTTATTAAATTTTTTCCATTTTTCTAATTTTTTGCTCATGTATTTAACCAATATTTAGTTTACACAGTTTATTTAGGACTATTTCGTCTTTAAAATTGTACCTTTTGGGCGCCTGGGTGGCTCAGTGGGTTAAACCGCTGCCTTCGGCTCAGGTCATGATCTCGGGGTCCTGGGATCGAGTCCCGCATCAGGCTCTCTGCTCAGCGGGGAGCCTGCTTCCCTCTCTCTCTCTCTGCCTGCCTCTCCATCTACTTGTGATTTCTCTCTGTCAAATAAATAAATAAAATCTTTAAAAAAAAAATTGTACCTTTTGTTATTCATATTGACTTTATCTTGTTCAACATTTTTAATCTGTGGAACCAAGTTCTTTGCTATTTCACCTCCCCCCAATCATACCCCAAATCATAGACTGATTTCCCTTTGCCCATTTCTCTGTATTAAACTTCTTTATCACTTGACTTTATGGATGTTTCTTCCAAGAAGACTGTAGTTAGGGTCTACTTTTATTTATTTATTTAAAGATTTTATTTATTTGAGAGAGAATGAGAAGTGGGAGGGTCAGAGGGAGAAGCAGACTCCCTGTCCAGCAGGGAGCCCAATACGGGACTCAATTCCAGGACTCCTAGATCATGACCCGAGCTGAAGGCAGTTGCTTAACCAGCTGAGCCACCCAGGCATCCCTAGGGTCTACTTCTAATCCAATCGGACAGTATTGTAAAGTAATCAAGTATCTTTCCATTTAATGTTATAACTTTCATGCTTGTTTTCTGTCTTTTAGACCTATGTTTCTCAACTTTGACACTACTGGTATTTTGGCCCAATAATTTTTTGTTGTGAAGGGTGTTTTATGTCTATCAGACTGTCTAGCTTGTAGCTACTATATGCCAGTAGCTTCCCTCCTCCAGTTGTGACAACTGCAAAGTCTCCAGATGTTGAAAAATGTCTTTGGTGGGGCTACTCCCTATGACCTTACCTTCCCCAGTTGAGATCTGCTTTATACCTTTATGTACTTCTGTTATGTCACTCCAGATGTAGTTGTTCTGCATATAGGTTTTTCTGGATATTTGTTGAGAACTGATTCATATGAGTTAATGTACTTAAATTGACCAACTTTCTAGTTTGTCTGGACTGAGTAGCTTCCTGAGGCATGGAAGATATTTCCATCCAGGACAATTCCTCACATTTTCAGTGCTAAAATCAGGAAAGTCAGGATAAATTGGTTACCTTGGATGGACCTCTTCAACCCTATTTTGGTACAATATAGACTTGACCAAAGAGAACAATACAGTAAGTTGATTCAGCCACTAACACTATTCTCATTTCCCTTTTTCCTCAATCATCACCTGTTGGTACAAACACATTGTGAACTCAGAGCTGTGAAACTGTATTTAAACCATTTAAATAGTTGTCTCTGAGAATCCTACTCACATCTTCCTAGATGACCATAAGGCCCAACTTATACCCCTGTAGATGTAATCCAATTGATCTATTACAGAATTCTTTACCATTGTGTCCTCTACTGTTAATCTCTCCTCAATCTTAAAATCTCTTCTGGATCATTTGTGGTTTTAGCAGTCTCTTCCTGCCCCTAGTACTTCACCCATGAGGGATACTTGGGTAAAATACTTCTGAGTTTGATTTTCCTTAAATAAATTTATTTTACTCCAGGTAAATGGTAGCTTGGTTAGGTATAGAAATCTTGAGTTCCTGTTTCTTTCTCCCATGAGTTCTTTTTTCACATGTGCTTCATGCCTCTAGGATTGCATATGACCAGACTGATGCCACTTTGATGTCTGTAAACTTGTGTTCCTATGATTCCTCTCTTGTCCTTGTAGTTCTTAAAAATTAACACATATTACTCTTCCATTTATGTTATCTCTTTACTGCTACTGGGGATTTAATTTTGTGGTGAAGAGACCTCGTATTAAGGGATGGAAAGAACTGCTTTTTGCCCTCTTCAGCCTAAAGGCAAATATCTATTTTTCAACAAATATTTTTGAATGGGTTTGAAGTATTCTCTATTTATTCATTAAAAAAATCCATTTGGCATTTTGGGGGGAGGGCCTCCACTGTTATCCTGCATTTCGACTGCTCTGGAGCCCCTCCTGAGAGGAAACAGACTTGAGTGGACTGACATGGGAAGAGTGTCTTCCTCTTGGCCAGATTCTGACATTTCTGAAGAACATGAAGGGTTCTGTTGTGTTCCTGAGCATCTTCTAGGTCAGAAAGCCATCTGGATAGGCTTTTAGTGAGAATGTAGCACCTGGGAGAATTATTCAAGAAATTTGGATTCTGGATATAGTGTCTGAGACTCTGTGATCACAAATAGTACAGAAGTGATCCCCCTGGTCTTTCTATCAAAACAAATTTTAAAAGTGCATTTTATAATCCATCCTCTGAAGAAACTTAGAGCAAGGGGAGTGGAAAAGAAATCAGGCAAAAATCCTTTGAAACATCCATGACTTCAGAGTTGGAAACAGAATAGAAACAAGTCAATTATGGTACATTCAGAGTATTAGGAACCATTGACACTATCCAGAGGGATTTTTATTTGATCCTGTGGGGTCCCTAATTTTCGATGAGTGGCTTGGAAAGTGAAATCCCATAACGTCCCATTCCTATGCCACCTTCACCATGAAATTCTTAGCAGGAAATGGTATCTCTCTGCTCTGAATCCCAAGAATGCTTTAGGTCACTCTTGACACTCAGACTATCTTGGATAGTGAGCCCTTTTTGTTCATATCTTCCTTTTCCTTCTAGCGGGTGGTGGGTATAGGCAGGGGCTATCTGATCCATGGCTGTGTGTTCTCTGTGAGCCCAGGGTCTGAAGCATAATGTGTCCATTGCTGACAGAGGTGGATAAATGGATGGGAGGACTAAAGAGAGAAACCTGAGTCTTCCTATTTGACTTTTATTTTTCCTTAAGACCAACTCCTTTCATGTATTTGGTTAATGTTAGCTTTAGGTTTATATTCCATTCCATTCCTATAAGCCTTCAAGCCATCCATAGTTTTTCTTCTGCTAATTTAGTTTGGTGCTTATTTAAATCCAGATCAGAAAGATCTTGCATTAAATAAGCCTCCAGGGTGTCAATAAACATCAGGTAGCTATAAAGTATCTTCTAACCATTAATTTGCATTCTGAAAGTTTTCCAATATCTTTCTCTTCTCTCCCCCTCTCTTATTAGTCCTAGCCTTGTGTTGTCTATACCTTCCTTCTCCCCTTGGCCATCCCTTTGTGCCCAACCTCCTATAAATGCACACTCTGCTATTTTGTCTACAGACACATACTGATATTGTGTTCCATTTCTGTTGTGAGTTTTCTAGGTATTGTTTTTTGTTGTTGTTGTTAAGATTAAAGATGTTCTTTCTCTAGTAAGGAAAACATCTTAATAGGATATAGATTTTAACATGGGCACAGAGACTAAGAGAGTTGGGATTTTATAAGATTTCACTCTATCACAGGACTCTGAATATACATCTGTGAGTTACAACAGAAAACATTGACCAGACCATTTGTTCCTAACCCCTTCTTTTTTTCTGACTCTTTCCAAAAAATCCTTTATTCTGACCTACATTTAAAAACAAAAAGCGGGGTGTCTGGGTGGCTCAGTGGGTTAAAACCTCTGCCTTAGGGTCAGGTCATGATCCCAGGGTCCTGGGATCGAGCCCCACATCGGGCTCTCTGCTCAGTGGGGAGCCTGCTTCCTTCTCTCCCTGCCTGCCTCTCTGCCTACTTGTGATCTCTGTCAAATCAATCAATCAATCAATCTTAAAAAAACCAAAAAGCATTTTTCAAGTGCTAATGATTTCCACCAAGAATATTCCCTTAGCAGCAGGACTTAGTTTCTGAGCTTACATTATGAAGGGGTCTACATATTGACAGGATTCTCCATCAACCTCAGAAAAGGATAACCAAATGCATGTTGAGTGGAGGAATCAGTATCTCTGTTCAATAAGACTTGAGTTACTAGATTTGTTTATATTTCTCTTTTGGTTAATGTCACCCCTTTTGGTTGAAAGAAAAAAATGGTTCAGATTGGGACACAGAAAGGAACCTACTGGATTTTCTTTTCCCAGTCACAGTGTTAGAAGAGTAAATGTGTAACATGCCTCACCACAGTTGAATACAGGGTCTAGAAAAACCCCAGCTCTTCTTTTCTGCTTCTCTCTGCAAACTAACTTCCTCCACAGGGCTGGATACATGGCTTGTAGGAGCTTTAGTGTCCTACAACTCTCACCTTTGACTCCACAGAGATTAAAAGTAAATCTTTTGGTCCAAATTTAAAATCACTGAACTACCTTAAGTTGACCCATCTTGGATGAGAAAGTTGGCCTGTATCCATTAGTGGTAATCCCAGTACACGGTCAGTAAATCGTGGTGATACACCTATATTTGAATCCCGTGTTAAAGATAGGGGAGAGATTGTTTCTAGAAGACTGCATCTGCTCTTCTGGGCAGACTCGAGTATTAGGCTGTCTGTTTTTCCTGTGGAGGATATGGGGACAGACTTTTGAGGAAAAAAATCTTTAGAAGGAAGAATATGTAAGGCATGGACATTACTTCCTTATAAGGGGTGGGGGAGGTCTCCCAACAGTGAAAATTCTAAGGATGAGTGTTAAATAATCTTATTTCCCCCCCTGAAGTTTGATTTGACGATTTCTTTTTCTTTAAACTCTAAAATTACAGTACTGGGTATATAAAGTGAGAACTCAGTAAACCCTTGCTAACTTGCTTTGGTGCTCTTACCATCTGAACTCTACAATCCCATGCATAATTGTAGAAGGGGACCTCAGCATTCACCGGATATGATTTGTGGTATTCATGTCTGTGAAGAGACCTGTGCATAAGATTTGTGACCGAGTAAATGGGGGATAAGGATGAATGGGATGTCAGGCTCAGATTCTTTTGGACCTTAAATATCTTGACTAAAAAAACCCCGTGACTCAGTCAGGATAGACCTGATTCTCTCCGCATATTTAACCAGGTGTTTCTCCAAAAGTTTATAAAATAATGTTCAGTATTTCCTGTTTTTAAATTGTTAGATTCAAGAGAGCAAATCTGCATTTTCCAATAATGATGATACTTGGTATGTTTTATTTGAAACAGTGTTGGGAATGTGTTCATGTAGGGTGGGAATGTCCTAGCTTGTCACAGTCTCTGGAAATCCTATCAAGGGAACAGACATTGTAAACACTGTACTATTCCATATAAAGAAGCAAGTCCTATGTTATCATGCCCCTGAAGCTTACAGACCTCTATTCACTTAAAATATCTATTGTGCTGAATTGAATTAGTCCTTGTGGGAAAACTGGGAATCTATCCTACTGTTCTTTGTCATCGCCTTGGCATCAGAAAGAGTTTTGTGTTCATCTAGTTCAATGTTTCTCAGACTTTCATGTGGGTCAGAGTAATCTGAGGCATTCACTGATGTAGACTCCTAGATTGTCCCAGACATCTGAGTGCAAGAGGTTGGTCATGGATTGCAGCAAGGAGTCTGTATGTATTTTAATTAATTAACTAGTTAATTAATTAGACCATGAAGTTACATAACCTGGGGCAGATGGCCTGAAACCATGTTGTGAGAAGCACAAGTCTGGCTCCATCTTCCTCCCAAAGGAAGGCTTTTTCTGTCAGTGTGCATTCTTGCCATCTGAATCACCACCTATTAGGGGATGTATGGAGAAGATTCAAGGATAAGAAGGAAAGATGAACCAGAATGAACTTTGAGCCTTGAGATCTAGGTTTTGATCTTTTTTATAACACAAATGACTACTACAAACTACACAAACTACTTTTCCTTAACTTTCTAAATTTTTTGAAACCTGACAAACTGGAGAGCATTGAGATCTTTTTCCCTCCAGTTCCCACTCTTCCTATATATGATCATAACTGGGCATTCCATGTTCTTATTTTATGGTGGCTAAAAGCAAACTTGGGTTTTCCTTCTCATCACTAAGTCTCAAAGACCTAGCTATGTATATGGTGTGCGGGGGGTGGGAGGGAGATATCCTGTCATTAATACTGTTTCAAATGGTAGCAGATGACTTGCAGTTAAATAACTGAGAGAAAGATGAGCGTACAATTCATATATGAATTTGTTCTGTATTTTGTTTACTGAATGGTTCAAATTATCTTAGGACTTTTAAGTTGGGTGTATACAACATCTGGATGTTCTACCATGTTCTGTATTGATATAAATTATATAGGTATCTTAGAACCTGTAGCTCACATTCATACTTCTTTATCTCTTTATTTCTTTATAGATCTGTCTAATGTATAGTTATGTATGCATAAAAATTAGACTTAGGTCAATTGAACTTAAATTGAGGTCATTGGTGTCATAACTCTAACTGTGCTTAGAACTAGAGAATTCTAAATAAAACATCTAAAAGTTGCATAACAGATTTAGACTTTTTCAAAATGAGGGGCCCTCTAAGATTTGAGTGAGCCAACCAGTGTTTTTTCCCCTCAAACCTCCATTTGGTTCTCTGAATTTCTTTAGCTAAGGGATTCACTGCCAAACCCCTATTTAGAATGTCATATACCTGAAATGTGTTTTACCATCCTAAAAAAAGCAAACATTAGGATGTCAATTCATTTTTGGTTTGGGGTACTATCCATCTAAGTATTTTGGCAGTGAGAGGACAATTTAACAACACAAATGCCTTTCTGAATTTCTCACAGCACTATTTGAACTTTTTGTAATCAAGAGAGGAGAAAATAATTTCTCTTTTCCATGAAATATTCAGTGGGCAAATACTAATCTGAAAGAAAATTGAAATTCTGTTGCACACTCAATAAATGACAGTTTAGATTATATTACAAATATTATAATTCTCTTCAGGTCAGTTAACTGAATAAAAAATGGAAATCTAAAATGAAGCTAAAACATTGTATCAAGTATTACAGCGTGTACCTCCATGGCCGGGCCATGCGGAATGGTGGAAGGGTTGAAGGCTTTGGAGGCAGGACAGACTCCAGTGAGAACATGGCTTTGGACTCACAGAGCTGAGTGACCCTATTTGATGAAATTTGTTGTGAGTCTGGGTCTTTCACCTGAATCCATCAGGACTTTGGATCCTCTACCAAATGGAGGTTATGATGAGACATTTTGAAATCCAGATTTAAAACTAGGAAGCTGTGGGTCAGCATGGATTTCCTTGGGGGACCGTAGACTTCCTTCAGGGATGGGGAAGCAGGGGCAGGATGTTTATTTATGGCTTCTTATGGCTCAGACTCCCCATGGTTCTTCATGGGCTCTGCTCTTCTGTTACCGCTTTGGGGGCTGGAATTCTTTCTCCAAAAAAGGCTGAGCAGATTCTCTGTGTGGTTTTTCTGTACTCAAATAATTGCTTTCTTTTGTTTATCTATCCAAGTAAAACATCCTTTAGGGCTCTTTAGTATTTCAAAGAGGTATTTGTTCTGCTTATTTTTCTTATCTGTTACTTGGTTGTAAGTGTCCCGTGTTGGAGTGCAGTGATACCAGAATATGGCTAATTGTTTTTGCTTCAGGCTCCTCTTTCTCCTGCTGCCCTGGTGGCCACAAGATTGAGTGATTGAGTTCTCTTATCCACAGTGACCCCTCCTACCTATTCCCTGGGGCTCTATACTGCTCCTGGCCTTGTGGCTTCCTTTCCCTTTTGACTTGGACCGAAACAGATCTGAAGCAGAACCATGCAGCTTCCTGCCATGGTGGGAGCTTGATGGTCCCTGGAATTAAAGTCAGACAAGAATGCTTCCTTTCAAAACCACCCTTCCTTCTCTACAACCCCTCCCTGAGGGACTCTACTCACCTCTTTCAAAGTTATTGGTGGCCCAGGGACCACCTCCCTTTCTAGATCTCATTTAAGCCCCTTCAATTTTAACAAAGGATTCAGGCCCTACCTCCACTGTTTTCCTTAAACTCCCCGAGTGTGAATCAGTTAACCTAGAAGTTGGCAAACTATGCCCTGACAACCTAAAGATTTATTGGAATATAGCTTGCTTGCTTTTTTTTTTTTCTTTTGCCAATGTCTGTGGTTATTTTGGTCTGCAAAGGCAGAGCAGACTAGTTGTAACTGAGACTGCATATCCCATAGAGCCAAAAATATTTACGATCTGGCTTTTAAGAAAAATTCTGTTTAAATTAAAAGGGATGCTAAACACGCTATAGAGGCATGCACACGCAATATTTCAGTTCTTGGGGTATAGACTGCAGCTTGAGAGGGGAAAGAATTTAGGTGGCAGTTAGATTTCCCAGTTAACCAGGGGGCAAGTTGTTCAAGCAAAGAAGATTCCTGTGCATGAACTGTCTTTGCTGATCTCCAGACTTGAGATTAACCATGATCTATAAATGGCCTTTGATCTGGCGCCTCAACTGTAGCTGCTATGGTAATTCCCATTTTTGTGATGCAATCAGAGATGGAAGTAAAGCTTATTTAAGTAGACAACGTAGTGAGTCAAGTGACCCAACCAGGATTATACCCTAAGACTGTCTCTTGTCAGAAGTTTAGCTGTTTCTGCTATAGCACATGCTTTTCCAGTTTGGGAGGAATGGAAAATGCCCTAAGAATTTAATAAAGGCATCTGTTTAAACTGCTTGTGCTAAGCTGTTGTGCGTTTGTCTAGCTGGTTTTGGACTTTCTGGATCTCTGACCAATTAAAAGAAAATAGAAAAGCTTCTCTAGACAATTCAATTGTTAACACAATTTTCTCTAGGAATCATAGAAGTTAAATTTCCCCGTGGATACTGTATATTCTGCTTTGTTAATGAAATTTCTTGTAAGTTTAAAAACAAGCCAAAAAAATGATTTAGAAGGCCTAGTGTTTACAATAAGCGTGGCGGGTCTCCAGAGACACAATGTTCTTCATAACCTCATGGAAGGAGTGACCAGCTAGAGTCTCCACACTCTGGAGACCAGTGAGCATGGTACCCTGGGAAAGTTACTTCATTGCACCATAATGTTAATATAGTCATTTGGACCTCTGGAAGCATGCCCAGTTCACCCAAACAGCACTCAGTAGAATCACTTGGAAAATAGGGTGTCAGGGGGGAGGAGTTTGGCAAAACCTGTTTTTAAAATCTAGTAGTCTTGTTGTTTTTCTGAAACAAATTACTGAAATTATCCATGACATAATAATCTCAGGGGTATGCAAACAAACTACTATAGAAGGATGTAGCATGCATGAATTCAATATAAATATCAAGAAAACACTGATGTGGATTTTGAACTCTTAGAGAATTCTCCAGGTTCTGCCTGGAGACTATCCATATCCCAGTGCCTGCCCACACCACCCTGAACATAGGAGGTGCTCAGAATATGCTCAGAGAATGAGAGAATGACAAATCTGCCAAGAGACATTAATTATTACAGTGATGCTAGATAGAGATTCCTAAGCACAGGAGGTCCCTTTTCAAGACCATTTTTAACACATGTCAAGGTTCTCTGCTATTATGATAGACATTAATAAATGGGTGCGCTACAGATGTTGACAAGGTCTTAGCCTCCTGCCCATAATTGATCACTTTGCAAACAAGTCTCTTTTCCTTTTACCACTTCATTGTGGCCAAGTCATAGTAACCTTAGAAAGGCAGATCGCTTTTGCAATCTGATGGGCACTTTACCTTTGATGGTAATGTCTTCTGCTTAGTGCCATCCTAGTGCAGTGGGGGGAACAGTCTGGGAGAGCAGAGTTACACGGCACTGGCCTCTAGCCTAGAGACCTGATCACCCTTGGTCAAAGACCAAAGCCAAGAAGTGAGAACACTCTGTGTTAAGCTTTTATTAATGCTGTGCTATTGCTGTGGGTCAGAACTTGAAGGAGAATGATGAAGAGGCTTGAAGCGGGGAGAGAGAAAGTTGTAATCTTCAACTCTGCTGGACACAATGAGCTTTGGAAACAGTCCAAATCAGTTTGCTACAGACTGGGCCACCACTGCTACTGAAATAATTTTAGTAAAAATCCAGATCCATAGAAAACAGGTGTAAGTAAAAGTGAACCCAACTAAGGTATTGATCTTACTTCCCACTCACCTCTCTTCTGGTGATAAATCATCCTCCTCTCAAATCCCAGCTTTCTCACAATGAGGAGAACTTTATTTCTTGACTATGAAGTCTACAGTTGTCTCTTTGTGTGAAAGTGGTGGGCTTTTCCTGTGGCTGGGTTGGAGGAGCTGAAGGTGGACCATTGACATGTTGCAGAGCCTTCTATCATGGTGGTAGGGAGACTGCAAAAAAAAAAAAAAAAAAAAAAAAAAAATCCAAACCAAACCAAACCAAAACAGGGCTCCCATGAGCAGTCAAGAGCCCAGCATTGCCACAATTGATGGGGCCACATGTGGCAGGGTAAAGATGCTGGGGCACATGCTGATCCCCAAGGACAGACATGGTCTGTCTACCTAACAGCTATAGACCCTCTCCCTTGTTCACCAAGTTTTGTTTTCAACAAGTTAATGATGCACTCAGGAAACAGCCTCTTTGGGCTCCAGGAGACAGACCATGATTGAGCTAAGCTAATCATGTTTGTTTTCTTTTTCTGGTGATTGACTCAGCTGGAGGCAGGTGACATAATTCAGGCCATAGAGACTGAAAGAAAATTGAGTGGAGGTTTCTGGGAAAGACTTTCTTTTTTAGTTTTGTCTAAAGAGGGTTATTAATGCACAAGAAGAGGTTTTTCTCTTTTCCAGGAGGTTTGGATGAGAAGATAATTGATAGCTGGATCTGAGGCAGTCATTTTGTTACTGTATTGGCGTCCTGTGTCTGCTATGACAAATAACCCCAAATTTGGAGGCCAAGGTCAGGTCTTAGTCTTTCTTGGCTCCATCTGCATGTTTTCTCTATGTGGTCAAGTCTCCCTTTGCCTTCTGCCTAGAGGATCCATGTGATTCCATTCAGGACCCACCTGGATAGTCCAAGTTAATCTCTCCACGTCAAGATACTTAGTCATATCCATGAGGACCTTTTATCACCATATAAGGCAATATTCAAAGGATTAGGTTGTAAATATTTGGTTGGCGGGGCATTTTCAGTTTGCTGCGTGACTGAAGGGGGTCCTCCCTAGCCCAAATCAGAAGCTAAACTGGAAGCCTAATGCTACTGAGCTTCAGAATTAAACAACCTTGGATTTATTTTACTGCAGACTTCAGGGGCCACGTGGTTGAGGAGTCCTGAAATACCAAAGATGATGCTGAAGATCTTAGGGACTTGCAAGTCCTCTGCAAAGATCTGGGCACCACCCACAAACAGGTGTGTGACCTCAATGAGTTCACCCTTCTCTGCCAGGCCCCCAACCCTGGGCAGCTGTCTCCTCTGCACAGAACTGGTCGGACTGGAGCCGGTTAGCCCTGTGCAACGCTCGCACACGGCGAGACCATGCAGGTGCCGCCTGCAGCCACTCCTCCCACACCCCCGGCTCACGGCCTGTGTGAGAGTCACGCGTGCGCAGTGCGGACGCCACCCCGCCCAGCAGGACCACGCTCCCTGCTGCATGGAGGCCTGGCCCGGCCCTCGGCTGCCCGGGACCCTGCAAAGTGGCACTCTACCTTGCCTGCTGACTGCTGCCAGGTTCCTCTGGGAAGAGGTGAGCGTGAGAAGGATGATGGTGTTCTGTGTCTTCATGAGGTCACAGTACTTCTGGGGACTGTCTGCAACGGGCGCAGTGGGAGTGGCAGCAGGCGGTGCGCTCCTTGGTGGCATGGGGGCACGTGGGCCGGGGCGCTAGCCTCACGGTCCCGCTGGACACAAGGCCTCTGTAGGTGCCTTCCCCTAGGAGCTAACTTACTCATATGTTTAAAGCCATATTTTTTCAGGAATCTTGATACTTAAAAAACGATTTGTCTAGACAAAAGCATCTGACCTCTTTCTGGAGACCTCTTAAAATATTCAGGGTGGGGCAAGCAGAGGAGGTTGCATTTTTTTGAAGCAGGTGGTTCTTTTAACATGTAATCTGGTAAGGGTGAAGCAGATTTCTCAGCCTTGGTGCTGCTGATTTTGGGCCAGATCAGCCGTTCATATGGAGGGCTGTCCTGTGCACTGTAAGGTAAGTTTAGCAGCATCTCTGGTCCCAAGTGAGGGGAGACGTTATTCCCAGTTGAGAACCACCTGGCTAATGCTGTAGTATTAGGGATATTTAACAGAAATATGTATTTTATAATAAGAGATGCGTGATTTAAAACACAGATTGTATTTGGGGAATACATTTTGAATCTCTCCGCCCCCTGCTGAGGGACTAAAGTTGGCCTATGTGGAGAATGTGCCCAGAGTATAAAGGTCACAATTCAGCCACCTATGAGTATAAATTAGTATAAACTAGTTGATTGCATTTAGGTAGATACAACTGAATGTGTATCTGGTTACTATTTTTTAAAAATAGTATTTTTACTATTTTTTAAAAATTTTACTTAGAGAACATGAGCAGGGGGTGGGGAGAGGCAGAGAGAAGCAGACTCCCCCACCGAGCAGGGAGCCTGACATGGGGCTCGAACCCAGGACCCGGAGATCCTGACCTGAGCCAAAAGCAGACATTTAACTGGCTGAGCTACCCAGGTGCCCCAGAGCATACACATTCTATATACATCCTGGTGGTTTCTTACTCAACCCATTGTTGTCTGTGTCTCGTCCATACCCGGAAGATGGAGAAGGTATCTGAGGACTTTTGGGTTTATTTGGCACTTATTTTTCTAGACTTTGTTCCAGGATGATAAAGCTTCTCACAACTGTGGTGTAATCTCCATGTCAGAGTTATCCCTCTGTACTTGTCTTGCTTCTGGTAACATGTATGAGCCTGATTGTCCACATCCATCCACCCGATTCCACCTGTATAAGTCTTTCGGGTCCTCGTCTCTGCATTTTGTTCATGCTTACTTTGAACTGTTCTGTCTATAACTGAACTCCATGTAGCTCAGGACCTGGCTATGTCCATGTTCAGGAAAAGCATTTCCCGACAACACCAGTCACTACTACACTCAGAATAAATACAGGATCTTTTGCTTGGCATTTGTACAACTTCTTGACATTTGGATGGAGATTTAAGATGGGTCTGTATCTTTTATTTTTCATCTAATTATTATACATGTTTAAGCTGTGTTTCCTCAGCCAAAGTATCCTCTCCTTGAGGGAAGGGCTGTTGTTCTTTAAAAATCTGTAAGCCTTAATTCCAAGGTTGCTAAAATGAGTGTATTATGTATTTTTTTTTAAAAACCTATAGAGAATATGGTGGTATTCTCTTTCTATACCTCATTTGAAGAAGTGTACAAAGTCAGGTGTTCCTTCCAGTTGTAATATTTCATGTTTCTGTGGTACAGTGCTATAGAACTCTACCTATCCCCACAACTTTTATTAAGCATTGACTGCATGACAGTTACTGGGCTAAGAGATCTTCATGTTGAAGAATGACAGAGAAAATGAGTACTTCTTCCAAGATCACAGCTTAGTAAGTATTGGGAAGAGATCATCTAGTTTATAGTTCTGAAAACTTTGCTTTTTAACAGCAGATCAGGAGGTCTCTGAGGAATCACTTTGTTCAAATCTCACTTCTCAGAGAAGTTTCCAGAACTGCCTTGGGTAATTCACAAGCCTCTCCGTCTTTTGGGGGTAAACTTTTTTCTGAAAAGGCCGATGTAAATGTTTTAGCTTCTGGGCCATAATGTCTCTATCTACTACTCAACCCTGTTGTGGTGTGAAAAGAAGACATGGATGATGACAGTAAACTGAAGGGCGGGGCTGTGTTTTAATAAAACTTTATTTAAAAAAAGAGTGCTGGGCATATGGAAGGTACTTTATAGGCAAGGAACTTGTTGTACTTAGCTGGATGAAGAATGTCTCAGCAGGGCAGCAGCCTGGAATTTTGTTCTACCTGGAAAAGGCTGCTTCCTAGGGTGAGGTCAATATGGTTCTTGGCCAGGAGTTCTGTTGAAGTAAGCAGCGATGTGGTGGTTTTTGTTTTATCAACGTGGCACATGTTCAGTTTAAGTTGTACAAGAAAAGTTTGATACATAAATATTTTATGGCCTATAAATAAGTTGGATACCTTTAAAATCTTGGTTTCTAGAGTCCTTTGTCCTTCCAAAGCCGATGATTAGAATCATCTGTGGCACTGACTATCCCAGAGGCAGTTGATAAGAGTAGATTAGGATTTCAAGACTTTCCCCCCACCCCAGCTCAGACACTCAAAAGGACAGTTTCAGAAGACTCTAAAAACCCGTTTTTCTTCTTTTTTTTTAATCTCATAAGGAGGTTCAGTTACATTGAAAAAGGGCATCATTCCATAAATTGTGTGTGTTTTTTTTTTTTTTTTTTTAAAGCATGGTTCTTAAACTCAGGGGCATTGCTTCTCTGTGAGCTTCTAGCAGTATTAAATAGAATTTCAGTACTTCATCAGCTCTAAGATGCATTCAAGAAATACTTTTCCATTGATGGAATAAGGGTACATCTTGCAGTCATTAACAGGCCAGTGATGTACTGGGCTTATAGAGGTTATTTTGGACATCAAAACTTGCAGAATGAATTAGTATTAGGGGACTATGAGAAAATCCTGGTGATAAACTCATCAATTTTTTTTTTTTTAACAGGTTGCATCATTAGTGATGAACTAAGGCATGGCACGGAGTGGAGAAGGACATGTATTGTAGAGGAGTCATGAAGTGATTGATAAATGTCAGATACAGAATATGAAGTAGTTAAGGGATTAGCATATTTTTCTTCTTTTTGTGGATACATAAATTGATACATGGAAACTGGATATATCTAAATTAAAGGAGATTTTTGCAAACTTAAAATTCTGCTTTTAGATAAAGTATTGGTCCATATTTTTTATTTTGGTAGAATTATTTCTTGAGGATATATATTATGGTACATCTCATGTAGGGTGTTTTCTTAGATTTAGTGATACTGACTTCACAGGGATTTTGATAACAAATCAAATAAAATTGTTCTCAAATAATAATAAAGACAATGCCCTAAGATATTCAGATATAGATTTTAAGAATTGGGAAGGAATACCAAATTCTGGTATCTTTAGTTAACTATTTAGCCCAGATGTTCACCCTTTGAATGACTTTTCTTTATTCCTTGCTTAAAATTCTTGTATTTTGATTACTTTTGATAACTGGGAATCTGTCGCTATCATGAATAAGAAGGCAACCAGTAATACTGGTGGACTTCCATGTTTAAGGTCTAATCTTCGTATTGAAGCTTCAGCTGCCCTGCTTGCTGTGGCTCTAGAACAGTTTACCAACCATGTGCCAGGAATCAGTTCAGGTAGAAGAAAACATCCCTCCCTTTAGCCATGTGGGTGGCCAGGCACCCAGAGAGCCTGGGCTTCCAGAACACCTTTGCAGGATACTTTTGGCTATGAAGAACCTGTATTTCCCCCACAGTGATGTACAAACATTATTTTCTGGGTATGACCTCACATAGAAAAGGTTGGGAGGTATTATTCTACCAGGTTGCCTTCTCTGAAGAAATATGAAAGAGACAAAGTTAAGGTCCCTATTGTCCCCAACATCCTGCCACTGCTTACTCAGGTCATGTCAAAAGTTGCTTGGCAAGGGTCTATACTTTCAGTGCACATAACCAAGAAATTTTTTTTTCTATATTTGCA
Source organism: Mustela nigripes (assembly GCF_022355385.1). Taxonomy (NCBI): domain Eukaryota; kingdom Metazoa; phylum Chordata; class Mammalia; order Carnivora; family Mustelidae; genus Mustela; species Mustela nigripes. Next base: position 68,944,646 of record NC_081564.1, read on the forward strand.
ATCCTAAGGAAGTCTGAGGACAGTTGACAATCTGTCAAAGACCATCTCTTTGCAGCAGATTGGAAAGGGGAAATTTGGTGCTAAAATAGTTAAAATGGTGAAATCATCATCAGTTCTACAAAGGTTGGGGGGGGGTGCCCTGGATGTCTCTGGACCAGCAGAATCAGCTTCACTGGAAACTGGTTAGAAAGGCAAGCTCTTAGGCCACAGTCCAGATCTCCTAATCAGATACTCTAGGGTGGGTTCAATTCTTCTATGTTTTGAGAAGCCCTTGGATGATTCTGATGCTTGCTTCAGTTTGAGGACCAATGATTGATAGAGAGTTGTCAGAACACAAAAGATAATAGGAAAAAATAGAGCTCGTGGTCTCTTGGTGAAAAGATTGGAATATGGGCCCTATCCTAAGAATCCTATTTCTCTTATCTTTTTGTGCAGCTTTGGGAAAATTACTGAGCTTTCCTGCGCTTCAGTTTCGTTGAGTATTAAATGAAGGTAAGGGTTAGAGCTTGTCTTTCTCTGTTCCTTAAAAAATTTTTTCCCCCCATTGGCTTCTGTGTTTTTAAATTGTCTCAGGTACTGTGTGGTTATCTTTTACAGAGCTTTGGAGGTGGGGGTATGAGTGGGAGTTGCAGGGTTTCCAGGATCTGTTAATAATGTCAAGAGGGGAGGAGCTGACATCTTTCCACACAGATGCAGTGGAACTTTTCCCCGCTTAACAGGTGGGAGGTTACTGTGAGAAGGATGAGAGTTCAAGACTTCATTACTGGTTTTCTGGTTCTAATCCTAGCCATGGTATGAACCCTTAACTATCATGGTTGATATCAGGCATGTCTTAATAACTCTCTGGATCTTTGTCAACCTATGATAAAAGACCTCAACTAAGGACTTAGAATTTTATGTTATCAGTCTGTAATGATGAGCAGAAAGGAGGTATCCAATAGAATGCTCCATTTTCTTTTCTCTTCAACTCAAATAGTCTCTTCTTTGTAATTCTCCAGGGTTAGACTGCTTTGTAGACTTCGAGCCTTGCTTTCCACGTTATTCAGGTTACTAAGGATATCCCTGGAAGGAAGCATTTGTTGGCAGCTGGTTGGTATTCTTGCCAGCTCATGTGGTTGTCCTTATCCAGCGAAGTCTGACTACCTGCCTTCAATATTCATTGACATCTCGAGATATTTTTGACAACTTGGTGTGTATGTGTATCATTAGCTTCCAGGATCTCATGACTCTAGGTTTCCTTTCTAAAGCTGTCCAAATTACCCACAACACCCTTGTTTAAATGGGGGAAAATGTGAATGTGTGGAGATCAAGAAAATGTCTTAACCAATGAGAGATTAGAAGCCATTTCCTTAAGTATTTACATATTTTATGTATGTTTTCATTTTAGTATATTTTTATCGTTACATTTAGTATCTTTAGTATATTTTTTATAGATCTTAAATTTATAGATCTTAAAATTCTTGATGTCAGCAAAGTACCAGACACTTTCCAATAAGGCCTTTCATTTAATTCTTACAATGGTGTTGTGAGAAGACGGTACTGCCTTCATTGAAGATGAGACTATAAAGCTCAATTTGAGGAACCTGTGAAAGGTCACCCAGTGTGTGACAAAGCCATAGGATGAACCCAACTATTCCCATTCCAGGGTCAATGCTTTGTGTACAGAAGCAAAGATCTCCTGAAAACTTGTGTTTGCTAGGCAAATGACTTCAGTGTTTGCAAAGGGTTTCTCTGACTCAAGAAGGTGCTGAGATGGTGTTAAAATTCAAGTTTAATCAATGAACCAATTAGTATTATTGAATGCCTGCTGGTGCAAGGATTGCACTCGGTGCTATGGGAAATCAACAACAACAACAAAAGATCAAACTGATCACAGTGCAGTGAAGGAACAGAAACAGACACACGTAAAGCAGTGCCTCATCCTATGAGCATCCGTGAGGGTTGCAAATGAGCGCAAGGGGCAAAGAATGGCGTGTGACTGGGCTGGGTGGGTCCCTTGCAAGCAGGCTGGTCAGGACATGAGCTTTCTGACTTGGCCTATATCTATCAAGTTTTGCTATGTTTCTGGCATTATGTTAATTTCCCCCACAGTGCTGTCCCCTACAGTTGTTAAAAACCAAGTCCCAGACGGATGAAATGAGCCTCCCCAACATGCACACTTGGCGAGAAGCATGGATGGGAATCAAACCTAGGTCTTTTTAGTATAAGCCTTCCAGGACATCATTTATTAGAACTAATTCTGGAAGAGGCTTGCTAACATTTATCCTTTTCCCCAAAGTTGCTCTGTCGTCATTTAAATGCCAAGAAACAGGTTTAAAGACCACCCTAATTTATTGAGAGTTTCAAAGAGTTGCATAAGAAAAGAGCCCCTTTGGAGGAAAGGCTTATTTTTCGTTTTCTTTCTTAAAGCAGCCATGCTGGTGTTTGCTCAGGTTCATACTGAGGATTCAAATGTTGAGAGGAACCATCTAGAATTCTACACGGCATTCGAGAGAGACGTTCACCCCTTACTCCCCAGATACTTCTCCAAGCACTGAGTGGCCTTCCAGTGGGAAGGTTGTGCAGCCGTGGTGTGGAAAGTGGGGCCGAATGCTTCTGTAGCCTTAATGGGACGGGGTGGTGGGGTTGCCTCCCAAGGATTGAGGGTTGCCATGAAACATAAAGGGCTGCCTTCTACCTGGAAAGTCACCAGCAGGGCCAGGCAAGGGAGCAACTTTCAGAGATTTTAGAAAGTTCAGGCAGCTGCTAAGTAGCCTGTCCCTAGGGTGGTACCAGGAGCCCAGGAAGTAGCATCTGTCTGGTTACTTAACTGCGGTTGTAACTTTCATGGGCATCAGCTTACAGGGCTTGGGTGGGAGGCAGCAAAAGCAGACGGTGAATGAGTGAGACTTTCCCACTGCATGAAAAGCAAATGTCAGCACAGCCCCCAAGGAATGAAGCCAACCCAAAAGGAAGCACAAGTACAAACTGTTAGCTTAAGGAGAGGGTATCCAAGGGGAACTGTGAAGTGACGGGTTTTGTCTTACTTATAAAGATAATGTTATTTTTAAATTTTTTTATATATTTTTTAAATGAAGGCTTCTTTTGAAGCAGGAACTTACTGTTTTCGATAAAAATGTCTGATACATTCACAAAGCAAAACCTGAACATAGGGGGATGCTTTCTTCTCACGGTACTTCCCGATAATAGAGCAGAATTTAACTTCCATAGTAGACACATGAATGGTCCCAATTAAAAAAGTCAAAATACATTAAAATGTTTTTGCGAGTCCAAACAAACTAGAAAATTGAAATCCTATAATACACCTACCACCAAGATATGTGTGTAATGAGCACTCAAATATCGATAAAAACCTTTCAGATAGAAAAAATGGAATCCGAATCCTAATCTACTTCTGAATTCACATAGTGTCTTTCTTTAGTTTGGTGTTACCTTTTATTCTAAATCAGAGAAATGTTCATATGGACGGTTCCTCAGTTAATAGAAATAGAATGCCCCATACCTGAAACAGGATGGTTGGTGGATGTAATATGCATGATTAACAAGTAAGAATACTCCACACTGGCCCAGCTGCGAACCTTTTTCCCTGATAAGTTACTGACAGTGTAAAGTTCTACTGGCTATTCTAGTTATAAAATGTTATGGATCAGTCCTTCCTACTTCTAAGTCCACCTTGGTTTATTTGTTTAGATACCACGAGAGTCTCTCCACCTACACCCCTAAGCTTTTTGGCCTAATAGATAAACATTGAATGGGAATTTTAGATTTTCTGTTTCAGTTGCCTTAAGGTAGGAAATATGAAAGGCCAAAGAAGGCAGATAACTAAGAAATAAATCAATTGATTAAATTTTAGGTCCAGAAAGAACTCTAGTAATTATCAAAAAGCAGCCAAGCGTTTTTTTGTTTTTGTTTTTGTTTTTAAGTATTTTTAAAGATGTGGAGTTTAAGGCCAGGGGTCAGTGCCTTAGTCAAGCTCACCCAGCTGGTGGTAGACTTCTTGTGCCCCCCCCCCCCCCCCGCCAACCCCAGGTCATCAGATCAGTGCTTTACCCACCAGGCAACGTGTGGCAGCTGGCTCTTCAGACCATCTATTGTGTTATACATGCCTTTGTAGCAACGTGGTCTTTTCTAGGAGATGAAAGGGTTGAACTAGATGGTTGATGAAGCCCCTGTCCACTATAGTGGCTTGAGATCAGGAGAAGCCTATCCTTTTCTTTACCGGTATGTGGGCAGTGTCCCCACCTGCAAGTGTGCACGATCAGCTTATGAGAGAAATAGAACCAGCAGTGAACTTGAATTCACATAGAACTATGTAGATGACTTCCAGGCTTTAGTTACTTGAGTATGACATTATCTCAGCTACCAGGCAAGGGCATGACTGCCTCGATATCACCATTCTCTCCAACCTGTGCTGTGGCTCTCCTTAGAGGACCTTCTATTATCTTTTCTTATTGGAGTGTACTTCTACCTTTTCCCAGTTGGGGTACTTTCCATCTTTACTTGAGCAGGATTTTCTGATCATACGCTATTTTTCCTTAGTGCTTCTGTATTTTCCTGAAGCAAAAAAGCCACAAGAAAAAACTGGCAACATTCAAAACTCACCTATAATAAGCAATTTTCCTATTACTTGATATTAGGATAGTATGAACATATACTTTATATTATTGGCCTTATTAAATTTCTCCAGGGCTTCCCAAGAGGACATGACCTGGGAAACAGATCAAAAGGATATTTCCTATTTGCCCACTTCTCTGTCACTATTTTTAAAAAATATTTTATTTATTTATTTGAAAGAGAGATCACAAGTAGGCGGGGGGGGGGCAGCGAGGGGGAGGAAGCAGGCTCCCTGCTGAGCAGAGAGCCTGATGCGTGGCTCAATCCCAGGGTCCTGGGACCAGGACCCAAGCCAAAGGCAGAGGCCCAACCCACCGAGCCACCCAGGCACCCTGTCACTATTTTTTACAGTCAGGTTTATTGAGGTATAATTTATATATAAAAGATTTTACCCTTCCTTATATCAGGGAGATCATATGATAGTTGTCTTTCTCTGCTTGACTTATTTCGCTAAGCATGAGGACGTGCAACATGGGGGCTTAAGTGGGTAGAAGAAGAATCAATGAAACAAGATGGGATTGGGAGGGAGACAAACCATAAGTGACTCTTAATCGTACAAAACAAACTGAGGGTTGCTGGGGGGAGGGGGTTTGGGAGAAGGGGGTGGGATTATGGACATTGGGGAGGGTATGTGCTTTGGTGAGTGCTGTGAAGTGTGTAAACCTGGTGATTCACAGACCTGTACCCCTGGGGATAAAAATATATGTTTATAAAAAATAAAAAATTAAAAAAAAAAAGATTTTACCCTTTAGGTCTACAGCCTCATGAGTTTTGAAAACTGTCGCTTTGTATAACTGCCCACTGTAATGAAAATGAACATTTCTATTACTCAGAAAATTTCTCTCATGCCTTCTGTAGTCTGTCCCCTCCCCACACTCTGAGCCAGTGGCAACGCCTGATCTATTTGTCCTTAAATAATGCCATTTCTTGAGAAAAATATAAATGGGAAAATTCAGCATGTAACCTTTTGACTTTGGCTCCTTCCATTTAGTATGTTACATTTGAGAACTATGTGAACTTTGCAGATGTTCATTCTTTTTTATTGCTGAGTAGTATTGTGTACATTTCACACTTCATTGGTGTATGTGTGCTTTTACTACAGTGTGCTGATCCATTTCCTAGTTGATGAACGTATGATATGGTGGACAGACTCCAAGGATCCTTGACTTCTCTGATCCTTGTCTTTTGTGTTTATACTTTTGATTCATCTTCACGCTATACGTGTGAGTTGTTTCTAACCAGTAGAATACAGCAAAGGTAATGCAATGTCACTCTCACGATTGTTACCTTATTAAAAGACTGTTGTAATAGAAAAATCATTTTTGAGACTAACTTTGCTGGCATTAGAAAGTGTCAGTAGTCCTACTGAGAAAGTCCGTAGGAAGAGCTGAAGGTGGCTTCCAGGAGCTAAAGACCACCTTTCACTAACAGGCAGCAAAAGACAGGGACTTTCAGTTATGCTGAAGCGAGGAAATGAAATCAGCCAACAATCAAAGTGAGTTGGAAAGCAAATTCTTCCTCAGTTACTTCCTCCTCCAAGTGAGATTGTAGTCAAGTCCACACCTTGAGTACAGCCTTGTGAGAACTTAAACAGGTAAACCATACCAGGCTCCTGGCTCACAGATGCTTTGAGGCAATAAATGCATTTTTATTATTTATTTATTTATTACAAGATTTTATTTGAGAGAGAGCACAAGCAAGGGGAGGAGCAGAGAGAGAGGGAGGAACAGACTCCCCACTGAGCAGGGAGACTGATGTGGGGCTTGATCCCAGGACCCTGAGATCATTACCTGAGCCAAAGGCAAAGGCTTGACTGAACCACCCAGGTGTCCCAATAAATGCACTTTTAAATAAATCCCTTCATTTTGCACTAAATTGTTTTACTTGTGATGCAGCAACAGAAAACTAATATATGCTGGTTATTTCCACACAAAAAGCTGATTTAAAAATTCACATACCAGTATGGGTATTGACTTCTATTTTTATTTCTTTTGGGTCTATAAGTGGAATTGCTGAGTCATGTGGTATGTAAACTGTGGTAAGGCAGACTGTTTTTGGAAGTGGCTGTACCATTTTGCACACCCATTAGCAATGTATGAAAGTGCTAGTTACTCAACATGAACAGTTAGAATTATCTGATATGTAAGTCCTCAGCCATTGGTTATAGGTATGTAATCATATCTCATTGTGGTTTCAACTTGTACATCTTTAATGACTACTGAATGTGAACTTTTTCTCCCTGTGCTTATTTTTTCTATCCATTCTCTGTTCACCCTTTAAAATTGTTCACCCATTTAAAATTTTTTCTGACATTATTGAGTTGGGACAATTCTTTACAATGGACATAATTTTTTTTTTAACAGATGTGCTTCACAAATATGGTCTTTCAGTTTATAGGCTGACTTTCATTTTCTTAACAGTGTCTTTCAAATAAAAAATATTTAGCTTTGAAATTGAGCCTATTAATATTTATTTGTAGATCATGCCTTTGGTATCACATATAGGAATTCTTGCTCTAATCCAATGACACAGATCTCTTCTGTTTTCTTCTAGAAGTTTTATAGTTCTAGGTTTTACTTTTAGGTCTCTGATCCATTTTGAGTAAACATTTGTACAAAGTACAATGCATGTATTGTTTATTTTTTGTATACAAACTACAGTTATTCCAGCAACCTTTGTTGCCGAGACCACTCTTTTTCATTGAATTGTCTTGGACATTTGTCAAAAATCTTTTTATCATACTTGTACACATAGTTCTATTTCTCTGCTGTTACATTGGTCTAAGTATTTATCCTTTCATCAATACCATACTATCTTGATTATGGTAAATATAAAAATAAAATATGTTCTTCAACTTATTTTTCAAAATAATTTTGGCTATTCTAGTTTTTTTGCTTTTCCATACACATTTTGGAATCATTTTGTGACTTTCTACAACAGTGCCTGCTAGAATTTTGATTGGGATTGCTTTGAGGTTCTAGATCAATTTGGGAATAATGGACATTATCAGCAATACTTAGCATTCTAATCCATGAACATGGTATATTTACCCATTTATGTAACTTTTTTTTTCTTTCATCAGTGTTTTGGAGTTTTCAGAATTCAAACCTTGTGCCTATTTTGTTAGATATATTCTTAAACATTTCATGTTTGATAATTTTGTAATTGGTATTTTTTAAAATTTTAATTTCTAATTATTGCTTATAGAAATACAGTTGCATTTTACATATTGAACTCTTGTAGCTTTGCTCAATATGCGTTTAGTTCTAGTAGTTTATCTTGGATATTTCCTACAGTTTTCTGTATAGATAATTCTGTCATTTATTAAGAGATAGGTGTATTTCATCTTCTCTATTCTGTATACCTTTTTCTTATCTTTTAGTGCACTGACTAGGACCTCCAGTATGATCTTGAATAGGAGTGGTAAGTCAGATATCATTGCTCTGTTTCACATTTGAGGGGAAAAGCATTCAGGCTTTCATCATTAATTATTGTTAGCTGTAGATTTTTTTTATAGATTACTTTTATAAGGTTGATTAAATTTCCTTTAATCCCGAGTTTGCTGAGATTTTTAAAATCATAAATGGATATTGAATTTTTTCAAAATACTTCTCCATCTACTAGAATGATCCCATGATTTTCTTTAGTTTGCTATGAAAAATTATATTTATTGATTAAAGAAAATTAAAACCAGTCTTACATTCCCAGGTTGAACCCCTCTTGGTCATGATATATTATTCTTTTATATGTTTCTGGCTTTGATTTAGTAATATTTCATTGAGGTCACTTTTTCTTTAATTTCATTTTCCACTGTGCAGTCTATGCTCTGGTCTTTTTGCCATTTTTTTAGGACTCTAACTTGAGCTTATTGCCTCACTTATTAAAAGTTGTATCCTCCTCTCAAATGGATTAAGGCCCAGACAGCCATGTTTGTATTATGACCCTGGTTGTAGCTGATTGGATCAAGAGTGGGCACCTGTCCTAAGCTGGACAAATTGTATTCTCTTTCCATGGAATTTGTACTCAAGGTTGTAAGACACCAGTTACTTTGTGTTGATTGCTAGAAGCTCAGGAACAGACTACCATTTTGGGGTAGCCAAGTTTAGCCATTGCAAGAATTAGAGAAAATACTGGTTCAGAGAGAAGGAGAGGAGACTATTAATAGTTACTTACTTCAGGATTCATGATTTATTCCTGCTTCTCTTTCCCAGTATATTTCTTTCCTTGCTTGAGATAGTTCTGAGTCAGTTTTTGTAATTGGAACCAAAACTGCTTTAGGCAAGATATGCTTCATTGCCTTTGCACTTTCTGTTCTGTGGCTTGGAATGCCATACTCTAACTGGTTTGCTACCATTGATTCTTCTAGACACCAAGACCTTTTTGGGTTAAACTGATTGCCTTTTTAGGCAGAGGCTGTATTTCATTGCAATACCTACTGTTTACTCCTTCCATCACATGTACTATAAATTCTAATACTTGAGCTGGATTCTGAGCTCCAGGATTTTGGATTTTAGTATTTTGCATCCCTCAGGACTAGTGTTTGACCCTTGGTTATATGCTGGTAAATTTTTGGAATGAATATATTAGTCTAATGAATTCAGACAGTTTGCTTTTATAACCGCCTCAAGGGCCTTTTATCCCTTATCTTCAGAAGCAAGGTTTATAGAGGTAACATTTCCAAACGGCTGTGTCTGTCCTCTGTAGGAATGGTTTTCAAGTGTGGTGCACACCAAAATCACCTGGGGAAGCTTTTAGAAAATCGTGATACTTAGGCTTCTCCCTACACTGATTAAATCAGATTTTTTTTTTTTTTTGGAAAGTATTCAAAATTAGACTTAAAAAAAAAAAATCACCTGGTATACAGAGGCTTAAAAAGATAAACAGGACTGGCCTGTGTCATGCTCTCATCAGTGCTGAAATAATTGGTCTGGAGTGTGGCTGGGTGGCACGGGTTTCAAAAGCTCCCCAGCTGATTTCTAATATGCAACCCTAGCAGTGGCCTTATTTTCAGGTTCACAGAACAATTCTTTAGGAAATAAAAATCCATGGCAATAATGGAAAGTTACACCTTCAAGACTATATGGGAAGCAGGTGGGAAAATCTGCAATTCAGATAATATGACCTCATTTTGTAGGCCTTGGAACTTAGTACTAATTACATTTGTCTGAAGCAAGAATATCAGTTATACACCTGCCCCAAGTTTTCCCTCTCACAAACTGTATCATAACCCTGATTATGGTTCTCACAGATCCATAGGTTGGTAAATAGGAAGTGGGCTACAGATGCTAAAGGATGGCTGCTAGAAAGTTGCTGACAGAAGCAGCTCACACCCTCTTCATGGCCTTGTCCTTGGTGCTGACTTTGGGAGGGAACATAGTTCCTCTATATCTTGTTGCTCCTCTGTTTCGACTTTGCTTAACTTGCAGTAATTAATGGTGTTTACACTTGTGGGGAAAATAAATGCTGTTGCATTGTTATGAAATGCAAAGTAAGGATAAGAAATATTTAGGTTAGTAATCAAGAACGTATCTTCTGATGGGTTGGACTTGCCTCCTTTTAGCTAGTTTTATGCATGGCTGCTTCTCAAGACTCCTCGGTGGGTTACAGCTGACAGAAGGGGGCCAAAAATTATGACCACATTAGTGAGGCATGGAAAAGCTGCAAACCAGCCAGACTGTAACAGTGAAACAAATCCAGAGTGGGGTTTCTTTGTTCTCTGCAATCAGTCTGGGCTTCCCTTTGAAATTTGCCTCTTGAGCCTCTTAGAATCAATTCTTTTCACTTAAATCTGCTCTCGTGACTCAGATCCTATGGTTTCACTATTTAGTCTCTCCCTAATTGTTGGCCTTCCTGGACTCCATCCTTATCTATCATAGTTACTTGATTTTGCAACAGCTAAGGACTTCCTCCTGGCTGGTCTTGGGTAAACCCTTGCAAAGCAATAACATAACAATTCCATAGCACAGCATTTCTGGTTCAAATGACTAGAGTATGCAGTTCTTGCCCATTGCTTACTCTACTATATCTGTCTGTCCACTCAAATGGTGGTCTTTTTGAAGTGGAGCTTTAGCAGTCAAATCTTGGTGGCTTACCCAAGCAAATGTTCACTACACGCTCATGGTTCATGTCAGTTATTGTTCGGGGCAGGGCTCCACTTTCTCTGCTTCTGGACACAGGGAAATGGAGCTGCCCCTGGCTAACATATTGTTGGTAGTTTGGCAGAGGGGGGAAATAATGTAGAAAACTGAGCCAACTCTATTGTCATTTGTCCTATTTCATTGGCTAAAGCATATTGTAAGATCATGCATAATTCAAAGGGGCAGAGGTAGGTAATCCTGTCTCTGTCCAGAAGGCGAAGTGGGATATTTGGGGATTACACTAGATATCCTATTTTGGGTATTACAACATTTCACTCAGAATACTGAGTTGGGCATTAATAGTAGCTGAAAGGAGAAGGCAGCACTTTAAAAGGAGGGGCCGTGAAGCATCCTCCAAGATGACTTCAGAGTTAACTAGGTGAATGTGCATGTGACCTTGGGGATAGATACTAAAATACTTAGAACTCACATTAGAAGCCTGTCTATATAATTAACACTTGCATTTAGAACCTAAGAACAATACTATTGGATACAATAAAAAAGACACATTTGAAACCTTCGTGTGATAAATGAAGTAACTGGGGCTCATAGAGAAGAAGAGTCCCTCCCCCCATGTCACACAGCAAGGGGCAGAACCAGAAATAGGATCCAGTTCTGATTTTGATTCACTGTTTTTGCTCTATAGTATTATTTGTGTTAATTTATTGATTCTAAGGACACTTGGAAACATAGGTTCTCCTATTTTCCAGCTATAACAGCTGTGGACTCCGACTATGTGAACTTTGAACAGATTTGCTTCCAACTGTTCTTTCAGATTCTGCTCTTTGGCTAAGGATACTATCCAATTTCTAATAGGGTTTAGAATTCATTGCTTATGACTTCTGAGTGATAATTTGTGGTGTAGATTTTCCCCCTCCTTTTTGTTTAATGGATGAGTTAGGTATAATCAACATTCTGGTAATGTCTTATAAAAATACAGGTTTAAAGTACATAATCCAACAGCTTGTGGGAAAATTATTTTCAGGGGACATGAATTCATCCCAATCAGAAGATAGGATTAGTCAGGCTTGACCTGCTAAATTGAATCAGACAGTTATATAGCATCAGATGTTCCCAGCATTGACCTTTTTAATGAGAAATGGGTCTATAAGATCTGTTTTACTTCTCTGTAAAATATTTTATGAATCTGAACAGAGCTTTCCATCATTTAGATACATATCAGGATCTAGAGATCGGTTAGGCTGAGACTGAGTAAAATTAGCTTTTGATGGCCTGGCCAGGTGGAACATGACTAATTTGTTAACTTATTGACCCTCTTTCTTCCACAAGCCAAAATGCTCAAAAGACCAGACAGTAGTGAATACCTTTTATAAAGAGAAGAATAAGACCAAAGCAATCCTACAGAAGCTCTTTGGAAAAATCTCATAAAGTATGCAGTTTCTCCTGCTGGGGGGGAAACAAAGCATCGGGGCCTCTTTGCTTTCATGTCACATCCACAACTCCTGTCCTTAAATGCAGCTTCGGGGCCTGACAACTGGAGTTGACTAGTTAAGTGGATCTTAAGTTCCATCTTTAAAATCACCCAGCTGTTCTCTTCTCTCAAAAATAAAGCCATCCCAGCTGGTAGGTGGGAGGTTCCCACTGTGACCAAGAAGCCGAGGCCTGGAGACAGGTGTGGGTGGGAAGAGGGGTAAAGGATGGGGGGCTACATTTCCCAGAATCTGCCTTCTCCGGGCGGTCTGCCGACACACTGTGGGTAGGTCTGCCCATGGAGAGGGGCTGCTTATTGTGCTCTGTGTGCAGGTTGGCATGGAGGAACAAAGTATAATGGCATCATTGACTCTTAGGCTGGAAAATGTCCTACAAACGGAGTCTAATCATTTTAGAGATGATGAAAATGAGGTTCACAAGCAGATGTGCTTGGGCCATGAACATAGTTAATTGGAGTCTAATTATTCCACCATCACCGAGAGCTCCTCTTTGTCTCATTCCCAGAGCCACATGGGACGGCTGTATATGATCTCGACCTGGACATAAAAACCCCCACCGTATCATTTACCCCATTTATCCCACTGTGATAATACACAGTGTAGTATACTAATTCAAACATTGTGATAAGGACTTTTGTATTTAAATATTTATCTGCAATATTGAATATGCTGAATGCCCCTGGGCAAGTTAATTAACTTCTCTGTTTCTTTGCCACTTCTGAAAGATGTTATGCAAATATAGGTAGCAAACATTAGGATTGTGGCACCAGGGTGGATCAGTTGGTTAAGCATCCAACTCTTGATTTTTTGATTCAGGTTGTGATCTCAGTCTCCGCATGCAGTGGGGAGGCGGCTTCAGAATCATTCTCTCCCTCTGTGCTTGCTCTTTCTCTCTCTCTCTAAAATAAATAAATCTTGGGGTGCCTGGGTGGCTCAGTGGGCTAAAGCCTCTGCCTTTGGCTCAGGTCATACTTCTAGGGTCCTGGGATCAAGCCCTCATTGGGCTCTCTGCTCGGCAGGGAGCCTGCTTCCCTTCCTCTCTCTGCCTGCCTCTCTGCCTACTTGTGATCTCTCTCTGTCAAATAAATTTTAAAAAATCTTTAAATATAAATAAATAAATAAATCTTAAAAAAAAAAAATAACATATCCATAGTTCTTACTCCGATGAATGCTGATGAGAAGGCAAGACTTCCCGTGGGTAGACAAGCAATCCCTGAGCGGGATTTATTGGCAGAGGGAGACTTATTTTGTGTGACTTGGTGGTAGTTTTCCCAGGTCTTTCCCAGGGAGACTTACTGTGTGTGACTTGGTAGTGTTCCCAGGTCCATTTTTGGCAGAGCATGCTCGCAGACCATAAAGCATGGGCTGAGGAGGAGCTAGACAAGGAGGTGGTTAGTGTTGAACTCCTTTTCTTCTCTCCTCATTCTCTCACCTCCCTCTTTCCTGCTAACTTATCCTGACCTTTGTTTCCCATTTTCCTGTGATCCTGTGTTTTATTCCACCAGTCATCTCCAGGGTCAAGGTGTCCAGCAGGGCTGGTTAGTAAACCCCAGGTGAGTGTATGTCTGTCTCCCTGCACATGTGCAAGGACAGAGTGGAGTAATGTGGGGCAGAGGGCAGGATGTGATTCATGGGCTACCCCATGTTCAAGAGCCTGATCGTCCTGTCTCCTCTCCGTTCCCTCTCCTAATCCCAGCAGGTGAGCTGGGGCCATGAGCTAGCCGTGTATTTGGAGGACAGTTGGATGTTGCAGCTAGTGACTGTGTGTCTGAACTTCCCTTTACCCTGGAGGGTTTGACCTATGCATGGTTTCTCTTACCAAGAGCATCTTCTGACCAAAGCTATCAAAAAAATGCAAAAATCTGAAAAGGCAGTTTTGGGGACTTTGCCATTAACCTTTGGCCTTAGGACACATAAATGTTGGTGGAGAACTGAAGCTGAAGTTAGAATTTATTCCCCTGGCATATGAAGAAGGGATACAGAAACTATCTCAGGTAAAAGGACCACAGCTAGTCATGGTGTTTGGGTGAAGAACATCAGGCAAGGGCATCTGGGGACTCTGCAGGACTAGGACTAGTGGAGTAACTATTTTCAGGTGTATTCTCAGGCAGAGGGAAGTATGGGGGAGCGTGTTTGGCTTTTGCTCTTGGCAGGGGCAACTCTGGCTGTAGTCAGGGAAGCCTCAATTCTGCAGCCTTCTTCCCTGTCAAACTTGAACCTCTGTTACAATACTGTTTTGCCTTGGGATCAACTATTCAAACCAGAAGAAATCCACAAACAAAATAGAAAAGAAGCAGCCCAAATCTAACTTTATATTTCAACCTAGCATTATTAAGCTATTTTTTTTCATTCATTTATTTATATATCACATATTTGGGTACTATGATGTGCAAGGAACAACATAAATAAACTGTTACCTCTTGTCCCTGGTTTCTTAAAGAGCACAGCACAAGGGGAAGGTCCCGCATAGTCCAGTGGACATCCAAATGTGAATCTATACCTAAACATCTCCAGGAAGATCCCTCTGATTTGAGAACAGGCAACAGTGGTAGGAATCACATTTGAAATATTATATATTACACTCAACCCTTACTGCTCTAAGTTTTTGCCCCTGGGTGGGGGATCTATGACTCCACTCTAATAAACGTACACTATACCGAGATGAACTAGTTGTAAGTAATTTGTGTTACAGGAATGAAACTCCGAGGGTCTTGACAAGCTACCCTCACTTTGCTAAGTATGGGTTTAATATGCTTGGAGTGGGATTGGAGTAGGATACTCCAAGGGTAGGACTGGAGTGGCTGAAGGCTGCTGTCAGTGGTGGGAGAGCTTCTCAAGCAGAAACATGGCAGTTGGTTTCAGGTCTAGCAAAGCAGTAGGCAAATGTGTATGATTGGATTTGTACGTCAAGCCAAAAGCAGATGGCTCTGAGGAGTCCTGTCCAGTGATGCTCTGAGCTGATTATGTCTGATTATAAAAAGTAAATGACTCTGCTTACAAAAATGGCTCCTGTGGCTTCAGCCTCAGTATTGATTTGGGCAGAAATGACAGTGAATCATCTGTCACTCAGGGAAAGTTTGCTCAAGTCATCTGACTCATAGGTAGGTCTAGTCACATACATTTCTCTGAATTCTAAAGGCACAATCCATCTAGAAGCAAATCAAGCTATTACAATCTTTAGAACAGAAAAAGGCAAGCTATGATCAAGAAGTCACTGACGCCTCTGTGGCAGGGACCATCAGCTGCTCCTCGCCATGTAAGAGATATTTGATGTTGCTTCATGTTCTAGAGCAGGAAGCAGCATCCCTGTGCTATGCATTGCCCACAGGAGGAGCCATGCAGATAATCAGCTTCTCAGGCCCTGCTCCATACCAGGCTAACAGTGTGCAAGGCCCTGATGATGGCAAACTTCTTACAGATTCTTGGAGGACTGCTGCAAGTGCCTTGGATGGCAGCATTTTGCATAGGGCCAAAGATTTCTTACCATGTATCTCTTAGCCTATCATTTTACACAGTGAAGTCAGACTCAAGGGGTGATCAGTGTGGTTTCACATATGATGTGGAGATGCAACATGGGGGGTTAAGGGGGTAGGAGAAGAATAAATGAAACAAGATAGGAGGGAGACAAACCATAAGTGACTCTTAATCTCACAAAACAAACTGAGAGTTGCTGGGGGGAGAGGGTTTGGGAGAAGGGGGTGGGGTTATGGATATTGGGGAGGGTATGTGCTATGGTGAGTGCTGTGAAGTGTGCAAACCTGGAGATTCACAGACCTGTACCCTTGGGGATAAAAATATATTATATGTTTATTAAAAAAAATAGTTGCAGGATATGGGGGAGAGGAGAGACGCTTCTCTTTCTGCATTGGGAAGTGAAGAGAAGCTGATAATCCGTGTATGCATTGGCTTCACGTGACTAAGCTCACAGAGTAAAGATCTATCCATGTTGTCAGACTTAGAGCAATCCCCCAGTTGGCTGAGTCCTGGGGATAGAGGTTTTGCTGGCTACAGACCTCTCATCTGGCCTCTGGAGCAGTTACAACAACCTCACTTACAAGTAATGTTTAATAGGATATGGCCAGAAAGGGATTCTGCCAGTCAGAGCCCTGGCTGCAGTCAGGGGCCACACCCGAAGGCCATGCCTCTGACTACACACGTTTCTGCAGGGCTGTTGCTCTGGGAAGTCTCAGCAGGAACCCAAGCAGCTGCTCAGTGTGATCTGAAGTATGGGGTTAGAAGTAGAGGATCATTTTAAGGACCAGTGAATGAACAGTGTGACCACATGCTATCTAGCTACAGAACTCCAATAACAATGAGCCTACCCTCCCTCCAGAGGAGGGGGGAGTGAGATGTTCTTTGTGGGTGAAACAGTGAGGTGTTGGTTAGAGTCAGCACATTTAGGGGTCATGTTCCATGTTTGACTTTGCTGTCTACTCTCGCAGGTACTCATTTAAACTCTAGAAACATTTATTTAGGGTCAACTATGTATTGGGAAGATAAATAGGACATACACTCTGAAAATAGGAATCGGTGCCCCGTCATTTCCTGCTTCAACATTCAAACAGCCATATTCTGAGAGCAGTCTCTGTCCTAGAAAGGTGTTCATAAAAATGTTCTCACTGGGAAATCTAAGGTAGTCTTGGCATTGATAGAGGTTGTCTTCCCTTGTCTGTTTTTTTCCATCAGTTTTTTTTTTTTTTTTTTTTTCCTACCCAACTGAAAGTTCGACCACAAAGTTTGCCTTGGCTCTTAGTATTTATAACCTGATTCATGTTGACCTAGTTAATTTCATTGCTTTTTCTTAAAATTTTACTTACATCATTATTTCAAATAATAAAAGTAAAACTATTCCTGGCAAGAACATAGAAAGGACACATGTACTATCAAATATTGTTTACTTCAGTTATTTTTGTTTGCTTCAGTTATTTTTTTAAAAGAGATTTAACATCAGATGTACCTAAATTTTGAACTGCTGCTTGCCTTGAAAACTGTGTCCTGTGATTTATAGATGGATAGCTGGCCCTTTGCCTCCTGGCTGGAGGGCAAGAGGCCTTTTTTTTCTTTCTTCCTTCTTTCTTTCTTTCTTCTTAAATTAAGCTAATTTGGAGGTTCTTGATTCCACTCTCAGGGAATTTATCCTTTGTTGTCTTTTAGTGGCCATTCTTTGAGAAGAACAAAGGACAAGTCTACTTCTTTTGGAAAAAAAAAAATCATTTGTTAATAATACTGTTTCATTTCAAATAAGGGGACTCCTGAAGGCAGAGTAGTAGTTGAAAGGTCAGTTCCTAGCCTCTTTTTGTTAAAATTACCTATTTACTGAGCACTTACTGTGTGCTAGTCACTTTTATAAGAGTTTAACATGCTATCTCTCACTTAATCTACAGAGTTTGGTAGCATAAAGAGAGGTAAAGTATTAACCTCATTGTACAGATGGAGAAATTTAGGAAGTACAGATGTTATTTTTCCAAAGCCCAGGGCTTAGGAAGTGGTGGGCTGGGACTCATTCCAAGTAGTCTGACCATAGAAACTATACTATTAAGTAGAGATTTGTGAGTTCCTGAATGTAGGCTTTTAAATATAGTCCTCTAAACAATTATGTGATTTCATGGGCTCATTGAGGGTCACCTGCCCATAATACTCTTTCTGCAAGTGTCGTGATAGTTCAAATCCCATTGTATTGATTTCCTAGTGCTCCCATAATGAATTACCACAATCTCAGCAGTTTAAAACAACGCACATTTAATCTTATAGTTCTGGAGAATAGAAGTCTGAAGTCAGGACTGCAACAGGGCCATACGTCTCTGGTGGCTCTAGGGACTTCCTTTCTTCTCCACCTTCTCCCGGCCCTTGATGTTCTTTGACTTACAGCAACATAACTCAGTCTCTGCCTCCATCTTCACATGACCTTCTCCTCTGTGTCCTCTCCTTTTCTTATAAGGACACCAGTCATTGGATTTAGGGTCCACCCTAAACCTACAATGATTTTTTATCTTAAGATCCTTAACTAATTACATCTGCAAGGACTGTATTTCCAAAGAAGGCAACAGGACAGTACACTCACCACTTAAGATTTATTCCTTTGGATTTAGAATTGCTCAATCCAGACTCCTCTTTAAACAATCAAATTCTCCTAGGAAAGAGTGTGGGTGTGTTTTGAGGTTGTTTGTTCTGGTCGGTGGATCCCAGAAGTCTTGGAAGAAGGCAGGGAGTGAAGAAGAGACACAGAAAGGCCATATGGGAGGGAAGAGATTGAACACAAATTTTAATTAATTTGTAGTTTGGATAAAGGTTTTGCTGAACATATATTCTCTTGAGAAGCTTTCACAGAAGGGGATAGAAGAAGCAGTTAACCACCCAGTGAAGAACTCCACCTACCAGTTTGCTAACACGAGCTCTAAATTGCACTGGGGCCTGCATAATTTTTTGAAACAGTATTCAGAAGTACAGATTGTAAATCTCACTTGCAACAATAAAAACAATTTCTAATTGCATAGAAAGCAAACTGCCACCAGCAAAGCATTTCACAGTCTTCAAGTCCAACGCCCCCTCATTTTATGGAATGTGTAAATTGTCTCTCAGTTACTTTTAAACCCAAAAATGTCAGCTTTGTAGGATCCATCTGGCCCTCCTCATGAATATTTTTTGGGAGCATTTTAGGAAAAGCACTGCTGAACGACTGAGACAGGATAGTACTGATCATGAGACTATAACTATTTCCCACTGAGATCTCGGTGACTGTAGGCCAGTCTTTCATGTCTCATTGCCTCAGTCTCTCCATGAGCCAGCTGACCTCCCAGGGATCCTGTGAGTCTTATAGACACACATTTAGACAAAAGCAGGCAACTTCGATGCCAAGAATGTATAGAGAACAGTGTGTAATGGGTGCCTCTAAGCGCTTATTTTTGTAGTGGTGGGAGGGGTTATCTTTCTAAATAGAGAGAGATTTGTAAATCTTTAAGAAGCAGGCCTGGTATATCAAAATAATCCAGATTATCAAAATAAACCTCCCCATATTCTTTAACCCACTGAGCCACCCAGGCGCCCCTAAACCTCCCCATATTCTTTAAGAAGAGCCTGAAGAGCTAGCACTTCAGTGTTAAAATTGAAAAAAAGTACTGCACTAAGTTTGCCAAGTATGAGTGTCTCGATTTTAAATCAATGAAGATGATGCAGTTAAATGACTTGCCTAAGGTCAGTGGTTTGCATTATGCAAGTTAGATTATAATGGAAAGACTGTTACTATGTTCATTCATTCAGGATTCATTCTAGTCTTCTACCTTCAAAATAAATCCCAGACCCTCCTTCCCCACCTCTACTGGCCTGTTACAAGACCAGCTTCCTGCCTGCATTTTGCAGGTACGTTTTAGCACTTCTCACTTCTTATATTTTTGTTTGTTCTCTGGCCTCAAATCTTTATAGTATTTTGAGTGATCTGTAAACTGTGAAGGTCATAGGTTTCTATACTTAGAGCCTTCAATGGCTTTTCACCTCACCCAGAGAAGAAGCCAAAGTCTATTACATGACACAGTCTGATCTACTCTCCTGCCTTTCTCTTTCTTGTTCAGTCCAGCATACTGAGCTTTCCATTTTTTGAAAGCACCAGAAATGCCCTCATCTTGGGACCTTTGTGTTTCCCGTTTCCTTTACCAATGATGCTCCCCCCTCCTTTTATTTTTATTTTTTTTGGACAGTCTGAAGTCTTATTCTGTAATTTCCTATAGGTCTCAGATTTTCCCTCAGCACCCTTTATAAAATAGCACCTGTCATACTTTTAGTGTTCATCTCCCTTACCTGGAATCGTTGTTATCTGTGGCATTTATCCCCTTAGAACATACAGTGCATTTATTTTTTTCATTGCCTGTCTCTCTTCATGAGAATATAAGCTTCACAAAGACCATTCTTCCACCTCTGTGTCTCCAGTGCCTAGGAAAGTGCCCACTTTGTAATGGGAATTTCATAACCCATTATCTAATTGAATAACCTCCATAAAGTGAAGGTCCTGCACCAGCTGTCAAGTACTATAGACAAATGTGGGATGTGCTACTACTACCTCTAGCCTATGGTCCAAGGTGAGTCCAGATTAGAACTTTGCCTTAAATTCAGGAGAGTTGGTGGCATTCCTTTGGACAGTTTTGGAATACACTTTATAGTAAAAGCTAAATTAAAGTATTAGAATCTGTGGATTTGAAAATAAAAGTGATATAGTAAAACAACTTGATATTTAATTTCAGTATTTTTTGACATTTAGTCTCTGCTTGAATGTTCCAGGTGGCAAGGAAAGTCATTCAGCTCTCCTAGAAGGCAATCCTTTCTGGTGATGAATATTTTCATTGCTAGAATATTTTTACCTATGATAAAGCTGATCTCTGATTTCTTTTGACCTCCATATGTGGTTTCCCCCATCTCTAGAATCCATGTTAAAATTTTCTCTTCTGATTCTCCAAGGTTTCTCACTCTGCTGTCTTTATTGGTCCAACTTTGCTTGGGACATACCCCTTCTCCCACCCAGGGCATTCTGAGGACTGTGGTTGTCTGAACACACCAAACCATTCTGACAAGAATGGCAATGATAATTTAAGCTACAGTTCAGAAAAAAACATGTGCCAGCTGCTTCCCACCAGGGTGCCCATTAGCTTGTCATTTTCTTGTGCTACTTTACTGTTTCCATGACAGGGACATGCCAGCTATCAAACATTTCTTCCAGGTCCCCGTTTTGTCTCTCCTCAAGTGGGGAGCACTTTTCATTCTGATGCTTTCCCAACGCTCCTCTCCTTATCTGCAGGAGGAGAAATTGTTGTTTATTTCCTGCCAAAGTGGCTGGACCCCCCCCCCCCATTGATTTTTTCCTAACTCTGCCACTGACTGGCTGTGTGACCTTGAACAAGTCACATCTTTTCTGAGTAAGTCGCTATTCTCTTAGTTTCCCCCCTCCCCAGATCTGAAATGTTGAATTTGAAATTGAGTGAGCCCTTGTTCTAAAAATTCCAAATTAAAAAAAAAAAAAAACACCTTAGACTTAAAGCTGGTTAATTTAACTGAGTAAATACTCATTAGGGGCTATATATGATTCTAGATACTAGCATGGGTACAGAGCAATCCTGGATCTGTTTTTGAACCAATTAATTTTTAGAAAAAGATAATATCTGTATAAAATAGGAAGTTCATTAATCTTGGAATTAAGTACTCTTGCATGGATCAAAGAGGGAAAAGTGGTAGAAAACTGTTATCTATATTGGAAATTTACATTGGTTCCTTATGGTTAGGCTGATGAAGCACACAGAATTTAGAATCAGATTCCCTTGTTCTGAAACTTAGCCCCTTTTTCACTAGATAGGTGAAAAAAAGGGATATATTATTCAGTCTTTCTATACCTCAGTTTGTTTATTTGAAGATAGGTATAGGACTATTTTGTAGATCTGGTGTGATGATAAATGAGATAATGTTAGAAGGGGCAAAGAGCTTGGCATGTAGTAAGTGTTGATTAAACCATTGTTCTTACTCTTCTTGGGGTCCTTAATTCCTTTATCTTGCATAGATAGTCTGTGTTGTATTTTCTTTAGTGTTTGTTCCCCTTCTCAACTAGTGTTTTTGATGTTCTTGACAACTTTTATTATCTTGGCGCCTTGAAGGTCTAAGACATTTTCATAGTATGAAAAAGGTGAGTACTTGATTTGTGATTTTAGAGGACTTGTGGTAAAGGTGGTAGAGTTATGAGCTTGAGATGGAGGTGTAAATCTCTGCATATGATGGTAGGTTAAGTGGTTTAAATGGTATAAATAGAAAAAAACCCCTTGTCTCCATAAATCTTATGATAGCATTCTTTTTTTGTTTGTTTGAATGCATTTGTATTAAACAGCAACAGTAGGAACTTAGTTTCTCAGGTTGAGAAATCGAGTTGCCTAAATTAAGTCAGGACTCTTTTGGTGATGGACCAAGGATTTTTCTCCTTTTATGGGTGAAGAAATACTACCAGAGAACATAAGGGAAATATCTTAATGCTAGCTGCATGTTACTCTAGACCCGGAGTATAATGCTTTCTCCAAAGAAAGGAAAAGTTATCCACAAAATCCAGATTTAGACACACATAATGTTTTTCTGGTCAATGGTGTGTACACTAGAAATGAAGTATTTTGTTTTCATGCCATTGATCTTTGAGGCTTGACTATATACTGTCTTTACCTAGCTTATCACCTCTCTGTCTCAGAATGAGGGTAAAATGCCACATTGTTCAGTCAGTCTCCCTCTCTTACATATGCCCAGTTGCATTGGGAAGGGTGTATTAACAACAGTACAAAAACCATGCAATAAGAATGCCACATTTCTACTCATGAAGAGTCTGTGGGGGAACTCATCTCTTCCATGCACTCCCAAGCTAATAATTATATTAGTATGGCAGGCAGGTGTAGGTTTCAGCACCCAGGAGAGCTACAATGTGAGAGCACCCAGGTGAAGAGTTACAATGAAACAAAACATTGCCTATCATGAGCAGTGTTAAGTCTGTTCTTGGGTGGATGTATTCACTCTTTCATTCACCACTTATTTCCCAGGAGCCCACTAACTGGCAGGCATAATGCTTCCCTATAGTCACAATGGTGAATGTGGAATGTATCATCTTGTCCCATGAGGCTCTAGACCTAAGGACTAGTACTTTGAAACTGGTCCAAAATCTTTAAGGACCAGGTGTCAAATAGTTCCTTAAAAGTGAAGTTATTTCAGTAATTAACAGCTATTCATTTGAAGTCTTGTGGAAAGGATTTCTATATCTTTTGGCCACTTATCAATATAATCATTAGGTTTTTTATATGTTTAAACGGCTATAATGATGAATATGAGGAAAAGTGAAGTAATAAAAACTCAGTCATAGGTTACTATACAGCATCATTTACACCATATTGCATTGATCTAAGAAGATCACAATCCTGCTAGAATCAAGAGGAGGGGTCAAAGACCTAACATATTTATGTGTGATCTGGAATAGAAAGATCACATCATAGATGAGCATATGGCATGAAGTATATTGTGGCCATATTTTGAAAATATACACCCTTCCAGTCCATTTTATCCTGTGACAGGTCCTAATGTATTTCATTTTGCATAAGGCAAAATTGAGGCCGAGGCTACATAAATATTTAACTTTCATATATGAAACTTGACAGGGAAGAAGAAGAAGAAAAATCCTATATCTTGGAAAGATTTTCCCATGATTCACAAGGATTCTGTATTGGCTTTTTAATGCTAATAATATTGGGCCCCAAAAACTAATTAAGTACTTGTTGAGTAAGAGAATGAATCCATGATTGAATGGGTTTGATTTAAAGTGCCTGGGTTATCTCTGGTATTGGACAAATATTTAAAATATGATTTTTATATTTAATGACAGTAGTTTTTAAATTCTATGATTTGGTGTTTGCTTTGATAAATTCATATGAGTAGTAGAGTCAAGGCCAGTTGGGAACTAGAGCTGTCTTCTGTCAGCTTAGGAAAAGCATTTTTGTGATCTGGTGGTTAAACTGTTGATGACTTTAAATGGGAAGTAGGTATACCACAAAAATTGACAAATGCCACAAATACAAGTGTATTTATTTTTGCTTGCTGAATACTACTGGACCGTAATGGGTAGGATTTTATTTTATTTTATTTTATTTTTTTGCCTCACTGGAATGACATGACTCCCACAACTTTGTAGATGTATAAATGATGAAGTACAAATAAAAATGGGAAATTATAACTGCATATATAGGAAAATTACAAATGGGGCAGTCATAGATTGACTTTTAATGTTTGAAGACCATGTTTTATTCTTTTGATGAATGATAAACTTAGGTTTGCATATATAAGTTACTTACAGTTTTGGTTAAGTTAGAAAAATATACAATAAAGCAGTAGTTATGCACTGAATATTTTAGGGAGGATTGAATATCCCTAGAGGAGAAGAGAAGGATCTCAACTCAAGATGCTGTTGGCATTTTGTAAAAGCATCTAGACACCCTGAAGGAATAGGAAGTGTCTCTGTATTCTATCTGGGTTAAATCAAATCTACATTTCTCAAGCTTGGCATATAGTCAGCATTCTTGGGGGCAGGTCAATACCAAGTGATCATGAGCAGTATTTTGTTCAGGGTCTCAGGATACATTAAGATGTATACAAAACTTCTAGATACAAAACTATGTAGTCTAAAAGGTCAAAGAATGTATCATTCATGAAATACCTGTATTATATTATTGAAACTAAACATACTGTGTTATATTTAAGGGGACACTATATCCAAGTTTCAGTCATCTTCTAGGTTGTATTTCTGTTCTAAAGCAGATTATACATTCTTAAGAAATATGATTAAGTGTAAATGATTGACATTTTAAAAATAAATAAGTTTGGGAGTAGCAGGCTGAGATGACATCAGGTAGCAGGACTAAAGCTAGATCGTTATCAAATCAGTCCAAACACCTACAAGTCCAACATTGAGATTGAAGGGAAAAGAGCAGCAATTCTAGAAACAGAAAATTGACCACTTTCTGAAAGGTAGGTCCTGAGGAGAAATGAATTCAAAGCGACAGGAAGATAGACCACGGTGGGAGGGACTGGCTCCCATCAAGTGGCAGAGCAACAGAGTAGAAAATCAGAACTTTTAGAAGTCTGCTCCACTGAGCGACATTGCTCCAGAGGCTAAGTGGGGGTGCAACCCTCACAGGGAGAGTGTGGTCTCAGGTCCCGCAGGGTCACAGAAGGATCAGGGATATCTGAGTGTAGCAGAGCTCGCAGGTATTAGAACAGGGCCGGCTGCAGAGACAGAGCCAAGGAGTGAGCTCTCAGCTCCGGGTTACCTTAAACCGTGACCTGTGGCACAGTAGGCCACTGCTCTTTCAACAGGGACCCCACAAGTGGCAGATCTTGGGAGGCCTCCTGGAAGAGTGGCAGGGATCTGCTGGGTGTGGAGATTTCAAACGGGGCTGTGTGCCAGGGACAAAAAGCTCAGTCACAGGCCAGGTGAACTTGGAGGGCAGTTGGAGGCCAGGGAGACAGCAGTGATTGAGTACTTTTCTCTGAGGGCACACTGAGGAGTGGGGCTCCAAGCTCTCGGCTCCTCCGGGCCATAGATTGGGAGGCTGCCATTTTCATTCCCATCTTCCAGAACTCTGTAGAAAGCGATCAGGGAACAAAAGCTCCTGAGATCTAGATCGGACATATTACTAGCCCAGCAGATTACTTAGCCTGGACCCCGGCAAGGGTGATGCAATCCTGCCTCAGGCAAAGACATTTGAGAATCACTACAACAGCCCCTCCCCCAGAAGATCTTGGCAAGAAATCCAGCCAAGACCAAGCTCACTTATCAAGAAGAACAGTGGAATACCAGAGGAGGAGAAAGCAAAGCATGGAATTCATGGCTTTCTCCCCACGATTATTTAGTCTTGCAAAGTTAATTAAATTTTTTAATTTTATTTTTTTCTTATTCTAATTTTTTAAACTTTTACTCTTTTCTCTTTTAATGTTTTTTAGGTAGTTTATCTTAACAATACCTTTCTTAGAAAAAACTTTTTGAAACTTTATTATTACAGTCATAATTTATCCTTCATTGTACCTTAACTTTATATTTTGTGTACACATGGGGTTTTTTCTTCTAAAAAATTTTTGGTATACAACTTCTTCTAATAGATCAAAATATACCCTAAGTCTAGTACAGGATCATCTCCAGCCTGAGAAAATCCTCTCTGCTTTCTTTTTCTTTCTTTTCCAAACGAACTTATCAACTCCTTTTTAAGAATTTAAAAAAAATTTTCATCTTTACAGTCATATTCCATTCCTTCATAATCTCTCTCTCTCTCTCTCTCTATATATATATATATATACACACACATATATATTTCTTTCTTTAAAATTTTGGGAGGTAGTTTCTTCTAAGAGACCAAAATACTCCCCAAATCAAGTAGGTGGCTCTGTTTTATTCACCAGTCTAATATATATATATATATATATATATATTTTTTTTTTTTTCTTTTTAAAAATTTTTTTTAACTTCTTTTTACCCCCTTTCTTCTCCCCATGATTTGGAGTCTCTTCTGCTTTGGTTAACACACATTTTTCTGGGGTCTTTGCCACACTTTTGGTATTTTATTCTCTCGTTCATACATTCTTATCTGGATAAAATGACAAGGCGGAAAAACTCACCACAAACAAAAACAAAAACAAAAAACAACAACAACAATAAAAAACAAGAGGCAGTACTGAAGGCCAGGGACCTAATCAATACGGACATTGGTAATGTGTCAGATATAGAGTTTAGAATGATGATTCTCAAGGTGCTAGCTGGGCTCGAAAAAGGCATGGAAGATATTAGAGAAACCCTGTCTGGAAAAATAAGAGCCCTTTCTGGAGAAATAAAAGAATTAAAATCTAACCAAGCTGAAATAAAAAAAGCTATTAATGAGGTACAATAAAAAATGGAGGCTCTTACTGCTAGGATAAATGAGACAGAAGAGAAAATTAGTGATATGGAAGACCAAATGATGGAGAATAAAGCTGAGCAAAAGAGAGACAGCTACTGGACCACGAGGGGAGAATTGGAGAGATAAGTGATACCATAAGATGAAACAATATTAGAATAATTGGGATTCCAGAAGAAGAAGGGGGGGGGAAACAGAAGGTATATTGGAGCAAATTATTGTAGAAAATTTCCCTAATATGGCAAAGGAAACAAGCATCAAAATCCAGGAGGCAAAAAGAATCCCTCTCAAAATCGATAAGAATGGGTGCATACCCCGTCGTTTAATAGTAAAACTTAATAAGTCTTTGTGACAAAGAGAAAATCCCCTCATGATAAGAACTATGTAACATACAATGGTAGAAATATTAGACTGGCAGCAGACT
The DNA here is from genome assembly GCF_022355385.1 of Mustela nigripes. NCBI lineage: Eukaryota > Metazoa > Chordata > Mammalia > Carnivora > Mustelidae > Mustela > Mustela nigripes. The sequence continues at coordinate 68,971,710 of NC_081564.1, forward strand.
TATCCACAGAGACCTGGCAGGTCAGAAGGAACAGGCATGATATATTCAGAGAACTAAATGAGAAAAATATGCAGCCAAGAATACTATATCCAGCTAGGTTATCATTGAAAATAGAAGGAAAGATAAAAATCTTCCAGGACAAACAAAAACGAAGGGAGTTTGTAAACACCAAACCAGCTCTACAGGAAATATTGAAAATGGGTCCTCTAAGCAAAGAGAGAGCCTAAAAGTAGTAGACCAGAAAGGAATAGAGACAATATCCAGTAACAGTCACCTTACAGGCAACATAATGGCACTAAATTTGTATCTTTCAGTAGTTATCCTGAATGTAAATGGGCTAAATGCCTAATCAAAAGACACAGGGTATCAGAATGGATAAAAAAAATAAAACCCATTAATATGCTGCTATAAGAAACTCATTTTAGACACAAAGACACTTCCAGATTTAAAGTGAGGGGGGTGGAAAACAATTTACCATGCTAATGGACATCAAAAGAAAGCTAGGGTGACAATCCTTATATCAGATAAATTAGATTTTAAGCCAATGACTATCATAAGAGATGAGTAAAGACACTATAACATACTCAAGGGGTCTGTCCAACAAGAAGATCTAACAGTTTTAAATATCTATGCCCCTAACATGGGAGCAGCCACATACATAAACCAATTAATAACAAAATCAAAGAAACACATTGACAATAATAGTAGGGGACTTTAACACCCCTCTCACTGAAATGGACAGATCATCCAAGCAAAAGATCAACAAGGAAATAAAGGCCTTAAATATCACCCTGGACCAGATGGACATCACAGATATATTCAGAACATTCCATCCCAAAGCAACAGAATGCACATTCTTCTCTAGTGCACATGGAACATTCTCCAGAATAGATCACATCCAGGGTCACAAATCAGGTCTCAGCCAGTAAGAAAAGATTGGGATCATTCCCTGCATATTTTCAGACCAAAATGCTCTGAAGCTAGAACTCAATCACAAGAGGAAATTTGGAAAGAACCCAAATAAATGGAGGATAAAGAGCATCCTTCTAAAGAATGAATGGGTCAACAAGGAAATTAAAGAAAAATTGAAAAATTCATGGAAATGAATGATAATGAAAACACAACTGTTCAAAATCTGTGGGACACAGCAAAGGCAGTCCTGAGAGAAAAATATATAGTGATAGAAGCCTTTCTCAAGAAACAAGAAAGGTCTCAACCCTACACCTAACCCTAAGGCCTAACTCTACACCTAAAGGACCTGGAGAAAGAACAACAAAGAAAGCCTAAGCCCAGCAGGAGAAGAGAAATAATAATGATCAGAGCAGAATTAATGAAATAGAAACAAAAAACAATAGAACAAATCAACAAAACTAGGAGGTTGTTCTTTGAAAGAATTTATAAGATTGATAAACCCCTGGCCAGTCTTATCAAAAAGAAAAGAGAAAGGACCTAAATAAATAAAATCATAAATGAAAGAGGAGAGAACACAACCCACACCAAAGAAATACACACAATTATAAGAACATATCATGAGCAGCTATACGTCAGCAAATTTGACAATCTGGAAGAAATGGATGCATTCCCAGAGACATATATACTACCACAACTGAACCAGGATGAAATGGAAAACTTGAACAGTCCCATAACCGTAAGGAGATTGAAGCAGTCATCAAAAATCTCCCAACAAACAAGAGCCCAGGGCCAGACAGCTTCCCAGGGTAATACTACCTAGAATTTAAGGAAGAATTAATTCCTATTCTCCTGAAACTGTTCCAAAAAATAGAAACGGAAGGAAACCTTCCAAACTCATTTTATGAGCCAGCATTATCTTGATCCCAAAATCAGACAAAGACCCCATCAAAAAAGAGAATTAAAGACCAATATCCTTGATGAACACAGATGCGAAAATTCTCACCAAAACACTAGCCAGTAGGACCCAACAGTACATTAGAAGAATTATTCACCATGACCAAGTGGGATTCATTCCAGGGCTGCAAGGTTGGTTCAACATCTGTAAATCAATCAATGTGATACAATACATTAATAAAAGAAAGAACAAGAACAATATGATACTCTCAATAGTTGCTGAAAAAGCATTTGACAAAGTATAGCTTCGTTTCTTGATCAAAACTCTTCAAAGTGAGAGGGTACATACCTCAATATCATCAAAGCCATCTACGAAAAACCCACTGTGAATATCATTCTCAATGGAGAAAAACTGAGAGCTTTTTCGCTAAGGTCAGTAACACGGCAGGGATGTCCATTATCACCACTGCTATTCAACATAGTACTAGAAGTCCTAGCCTCAGCAATCAGACAACAAAAAGAAATTAAAGGCATCCAAATCGGCAAAGAAATCATCAAACTTTCACTCTTTGCAGATGACATGATACTTTATGTGGAAAACCCAAGACTCCACTCCAGATCTGCTAGAACTTGTACAGGAATTTAGTAAAGTGTCAGGCTATAAAATCAATGCACAGAAATCAGTTGCATTTCTATACACCAAAAACAAGACAGAAGAAAGAGAAATTAAGGAGGCAATCCCATTTACAGTTGCACCCAAAACCATAAGATACCTATTAATAAACCTAGCCAAGGATGCAAAGAATCTGTGCTCAGAAAACTATAAAGTACTCATGAAAGAAATGGAAGAAGACACAAAGAAATGGAAAAACGTTCCATTCTCATGCACTGGAAGAACAGATATTGTGAAAATGTTTATGCTACCTAAAGCAGTCTACACATTTAATGCAATCCCTATCAAAATACCATCCATTTTTTTCAAAGAAATGGAACAAATCATCCTAAAATTTATATGGAACAAGAAAAGACCTCGAATAGCCAGAGGAATGTTGAAAAACAAAGCCAAAGTTGGTGGCATCACAATTCCAGACTTCAGGCTCTATTACAAAGCTGTCATCCTCAAGACAGTATGGTACTGGCACAAAAACAGACACATAGATCAGTGGAACATAACAGAGATCCCAGAAATAGACTCTCAATTCTATGGTCAACTAATCTTTGACAAAGCAGAAAAGAATGTCCAATGGAAAAAAGACAGTCTCTTCAACAAATGGTGTTGGGAAAATTGGACAGCCACATGCAAAAAAATGAAACTGGACCATTTCCTTACATCATACACAAAAATAGACTCCAAATGGATGAAAGAACTCAATGTGAGAAATGAGTCCATCAAAATCCTTGAGGAGAACACAGGCAGCAACCTCTTTGACCTCAGCTGCAGCAATTTCTTTCTAGAAACATTGCCAAAGGCAAGGGAAGCAAGGGCAAAAATGAACTATTGGGACTTCATTAAGATCAAAAGCTTCTGCACAGCAAAGGAAACAGTCATCCAAACCAAAAGACAACTGACAGAATGGAGAAGATATTTGCAAATGACATATCAGATAAATGGCTAGTATCCAAAATCTATAAAGAACTTATGAAACTCAACACCCAAAGAACAAATAATCCAATCAAGAAATGGGCAGAGGACATGAACAGACATTTCTGCAAAGACATCCAGATGGCCAACAGACACATATAAGTGTTCTGTTTCACTTGGCATCAGGGAAACACAAATCAAAACCACAATGAGATACCACCTCACACCAGTCAGAGTGGCTAAAATTAACAAGTCATGAAATTATAGATGCTGGTGAGGATGCAGAGAAGGGGGAACCATCCTACAAAGTTGGTGGGAATGCAGGCTGGTGCAGCCACTCTGGAAAACAGTATGGACGTTCCTCAAAATGTTGAAAATAAAGCTATGTCCCATCAATCACACTACTGGGTATTTACCATAAAGATACAAATGTAGTGATCCGAAGGGGCCCGTGTATCCGAATGTTTATAGCAGCAATGTCCACAATAGCCAACCTATGGAAAGAAACTAGATATCCATCATCAGATGAATGGATAAAGAAGATGTGATATACACACACACACACACACACATATATATATATATATACAATGGAATACTATGCAGCCATCAAGAGAAATGAAATCTTGCCATTTGTGACGATGTGGATGGAACTAGAGGGTATTAGGCTGAGCAAAATAAGTTGGTCAGAGAAAGACAATTATATAATCTCCCTGATATAAGGAAGTTGAGAAGCAAAGTGGGGTGTTTGGGGGATAGGGAAGGAAAAAGTGAAACAAGATGGGATCGGGAGGGAGACAAACCACAAGACTCTTAATCTCCTAGAACAAACTGAGGGTTGCTGGGGGAAGGGGGTTAAGGAGAGGGTGGTGGGGTTATGGACATTGGGGAAGGTATATGCTATGGTGAGTGCTGTGATGTGTGTAAACCTGGTGATTCACAGACCTGTGCCCCTGAGGCTAATAATGCATTATATGTTAATAAAAAAATTAAAAGAATTTGATATGTACAGTTGTAACCCCCCCAAACTTTCCATCTAAGAAACAGACAAAATTATACTGTATGATATAAACAAAGTACTCAACAATGAAAAAAAATAAGTAAGTCGGGGGTTAGGGTGTTGAAGACACTGAACATCCAGACATTATTAGGATGGAGCTCTTTACCATTTTAACAAATATATTTGATCTCTATCAAGAGGAATTACTGACTTTGTTTACATTTAACTTTTTTTGCATATGAGATCTTAACCTCTCTGGTCTCAAATCTTAGCAGTGAATGCATATGTTTTTCAAGAATACACATTTTGTGGTACGAGATGGATCGTGTGCAGGTTGTGGGTGGTAGCTTTCTAGCTTAAATGGGACTGAACAAAATCTTGAAGACACGATACTTCTTGGGAAGGATTGGCCCGGTTTTTTCATAATTGTTGCCTCGTGTACCGCACTAGAGTAGTTTCAACAGTTAACATTAGCAATTAACATTTTGTCATTCTGTGCCCCTTCCCACAGTTCCCCCTTCCCCACCCACTTATCTTCTATTCTTTTGCTGAGCCATATAAAAATATATCGCAGATGTTATGATACTTTATCTCTGAATATATGTGATACATGTCCTAAAATGTCCAAAAAAATAGTAATACTACCCTAAGTATATTACCATTATCACACCTTAAGGAATTTAACAATATCTCAACATCCTCTAATATCCAGTCCATATTCAAACTCCCCCAACTGTTCCATGTAAAGAATGTTTAACAGATTGTTTTTTTTTTTTTTTAAATCAGTAAGTATCAGGGCTTACTGATTGTGTGCTCATGTAGAATATTATAGTGGAGAAAATAGGCTAAAAAAATAGAGGTTCTATAGTCACAAGCCACATTGTGGCTTGTGTCTAAATCCAGGACTGATTGATACCAAGGTTCTTGTTTAGTTAATAGTGTTTTTTAAGATTTTCAGTGATTATAGTAGAGTCACTAGTGGGTTATACTTCTAGGGAAGCTTTGGACAAGAGAATTAGGTGGCCATGATCTCCATTGCTTCAGATAATATAGGGTAGAGATTTAGTCATAGAAGCAAGACAGGAAGAGGGTTAAAACCAAATTAAAAGGGTTCCTGAGAGGTTTAGTCTGTTAAGAATCTGCCTTCAAGGCGCCTGGGTGGCTCAGTGGGTTAAGCCCCTGCCTTCGGCTCAGGTCATGGTCCCGGGGTCCTGGGATCGAGTCCTGCATCAGGCTCTCAGGGAGCCTGTTTCCTCCTCTTTCTCTCTGCCTGCCTCTCTGCCTACTTGTGGTCTCCCTCTGTCAAATTAAAAAAAAAAAAAAAAAAAAAAAAAAAAAGAATCTGCCTTCAGCTCCGGTCATGATCTCAAGGTCCTGGGATTGAGCCCTACATAGGGCTCTCTGCTTAATGGGGAGCCTGCTTCTCCTTCTCCCTCTGCCACTCCGTTTGTGTGCTTTCTCTCCCTCTCTGTGTCAAATAAATAAAATCTTTAAAAAAAAAAAACAATCAAACAAAAAAACAACAACAAAAAAACCAGCATAAATGAGAATTCCCAGATACTGCCTTTTTTTTCTTTTTTCCTTTTTTTTTTTAGACCTGAAGATAATTCAAACATTTGTCTTTGGGTATTTTGGGACTTTTTCAGTTCTTTCCCCCATGATGTCTCCTTCTTGACCTTGAAATGGTAATGTGTGTTAGTGCCTTGTAATTCTGGGGAAGGAAATTTCAGTTTTGTTTTTTTTTTTTTTTAACCTGGGAGACCCCTGTTTGTGTCTGACTCATCAGTGACATCCCACTGGATAATTTCAGACTTTTGTCATTTTGTAGAGATAAATTTTTCTAATACCACAAGGTCCTAGTTGTTGTCTACTTCTGCATAATTTGAGAGCTCTATGGAATACTTTCTCAATTTTGAATTATTAGGCTATTTGCCTAAATCCTCCCATCTCCTTGGATATTCTTGTGATTTTGTTTGTTTAAATGAGGTGTGATCTTCTCAGTGATGTAAACTTTGTCCATTATTTGTGCTGAGGCAGTTCTTGGTTATACACCACAATTCAGAGGTGCTCTATGGTCTGATATCCATCCTAAAGCAGCTTAAACTGCCCTGGTAAAACCCTACTTCTATGTACAGCTTTTCAAAGCATTTAGGTTAATTTCTTCTGGTATTAAGCCTGCTACCAACTCCCAAAGTCATGGATAAATACTCCTCTTTCAGTGCTCTAACTCTTCCTACAAGGTCATCTTGATTCCTGAAACTGTCCATGGGAAAAAATGGTATTTTGTTATTTGTACTTAAAGGCTGTGAACTTACTAGGGACGATGCCTTTCTTATAGGTATGTGATCTTTAACACCCAGATTTTTAAGCTCTGGTGTCCTTCCTATGATTGTATGAAGATTCCAAAGTCTCTTGGTCTGAAGAGATGTTTTTGGGAAAAAAGGACTTGGGAATTCTCTCTGCAAATTGAGAACTTTCCTGATCGTGAGGGTGATGGTGTGGTAGTTCGCTGTACTTCTGAATATTACAGACTCAAGTGAGAAATTTTTATTTGTAGCCCTCTTGCAAAAATACTTCATTTAGGCCTTCTTAAACCAATATATCAACCTCTCAAGATAATGCAGAAATGAAATCATGTCATAATTACTAAATAATGGATATCTAAATTATTATCTTCATATATTAACAAACAAATGTTAGTTGGTATAATAGAACTCAGTGGCAGTTTTGACTCCTGTAAAGGGATATATGTCCATACGACTTGGTAATCCCATTGGCCCATGTTAAAAAGTACTGTTGGTATTCAGATAACTGCAGTGACGAAGGAGTTAACTGAACCGGAAGAGAGGAAGTGAGATGCTGGCAGCAGATGGTGTTGTCAAGTAGAGGTATAATTGTACTTAAAAAAAATCCCTTCAAAATAGTTTCTCAAGCTTTAGGTAACTTAGATGACATTTAACAGGCTCTGGAAATCACTTAAATGGGTACAGAAATAAAAGAATTACAGAGGAAAATGTCACCATCTGAATTTGTCTTGAATCTTATTGAGTGGAGACATCTGAGGCTCTTGTTAATACTTAGCAACTATTTACAACCCACAGAATAGAACGTGTCATTGTCGCATTGTTTAGCTCATTTTGTGGGGAAGGTCTTTTGTGGCAGTCTAGATAATGTAATGGATTTAGTGCTCTAAAATGTGAAGTCTGGGGGAAAAGAAAAAGTATAAATTTATCTCAAATTCAAATATAGAAAAACTCACTGGAGCTTTTAGAGAAAGGTAATTAACACAATTGAAAACTACAGGAAAAATAGCCCCTTTTCATTTTATTGTTTGTCACCGTTACTGAATATGGCATAGCAAGAATTAAATATAAATTGCTTTTATAACATTTGGAAGCATTGCATGTATTGACGGGAAATCTGAGACTTTTTCTCGGGGTTGGGGGGGAAGATATAGAATATATGAAGGACTAAGAGACATACTCATGAAAATTTATAGGTAGGACGAAGTACAATTTCTGAATTTAACTTGTGTTTTACAGGTAAGTAAAGTGAAGCCCAAACATGAGCAAGCTGAAATGTTAATCAGGTCTGCTGCACTTATCCAAAATCTAGAAGATTTCAGGGTAAAATATATCTATGTAAACCGTGTAAGCCAAAACCAGTGTGAAAAATCCCAGGGAGGCAGGAGATGGTACTGACTGAGGGGGTGGGTTTGGGATCAAGTCCTGACTCTTCCTTATTAACTGAAATGAATATATTGTTTGACTTTGGTCAAATGTATGGTTGTTACCAGGACCAAAAGCAATGGTAGAATTATTAAATGCTGAAGAGCGCATGGTTTTATGTCCAAGCTCTTGGAACCATATTTTTTGTTCTCTAAATGTGACTTGCCACAGGTTCTACATAGCATTTTAACTTGCCACAAACAATTTTTTTTAAACATCATGATCTCTTAGATCACAAGTAGCAAGGATTCTTATTTTAGAGTCTGAACTAAAGTGGTTTCTCTGCTTTTAGGACAGTAGTTCCCAAACTGTGACCTCTGGCCCAGCAGTATCAATGTCACATGAAAAGCAATAAAAAATACAAATTGTTAAACCCACAATCTAGACCTACTGAATAAGAAAATCTAGGATAAAATCTAGGTAGGTAAAATCTGTTTATACCAGAAATCTGTTTAAACAAACTTTTCAGGTGATTCTGATGTGGGTCAGCGTTTGAAAATCACTTGTCTAGAGCACACTGAAGTTGTTGGCTTTTTGTATAATCTGATAAATAAGGCAAAGAAACATGTTCAGGTGTGGTGTTTTGGTACCACAATCTAAAAAGGTGTACTTAAGTTGTAGTGTGGCATAGGAGTTACCTGTCTTTCTCTCCAGAGTGTATCTCTTGACATTGGCCAGATTATTTCCCCAGAGACTGCTAGAATGTCAGGCCCCTGTATTTTCATAGGATCGTCTCCTGCCTGTTGACAGGTATGTATTGTATCAAGGCACTGAAGGGACTGTTAATTCCTATTTATTTAGCATCTCTCCATATGAACTTGTCACCTTATTGGCCAACCATGATGTCCTTTGGAAATGGTAAGATGATCAAGACCTTACAAACTACACAGTAGCACAGAACCAGATAGAAGACCTTCAAGATGGTGAAAGGTGGGACACCTTCTCTCTTTTCCCTGGGAAATCACTGGTGATTACTTCTCAGGTCCTGTCACTTGTTAACGTAATCCAACCTATCTTGCCTCTGGAAGGTAAATGATGGTATTTTGCCTTGGTTACACAGACATTTTGGTTTCACATTTCTTTGGAAACAAGCCAACATGAATGACTTTTCTCAGCATCCATGGCATGTAGAAATAATAATTTCATGTAATTTTCAAAATCTTGATGACCTTTAAAATTTCTTTTTTTATTTAAAGATTTTTAGTTAAGAGAGAACGTGAGTTAGGGGTAGGGGCAGAGTGAAAGAGGGAGGAAGAGAATCTCAAACTCCACAAATTTGTAGAACTCCCCCAGTGTGGGACTCGATTCTACAAAGCCTGGGATCATGACCTGGACTGAAATGAAGAGTCGGGCAGGCACTCACCTGACAGAGGCACCCAGGTGCCCCATAAAGTGTTTTTCAATACATTGTTGGAAAAAAATGGTCTTCTAGGCCCTTTTAGGGAACATAAGAGAAGGATGAGTTGCTTTCATAGGATAAAATCATTCCTGTCTCTGAAATCTGCTTTTTGTGTATTGTATATTAAGGAATTTATGGTATCTGAACTTCTTTAATCTTCAATCACTTTTGACTCTAGGTTTTTGTTAACCAACTAAGCAAATGATTAGAACTGCTCCCAGTTGTTAATACTAACACACTGAGTTCAGCATCTGATAACTACACAATATTGAAGCATTCACCCCAATTTCAAATCAACTTTTCACTCCTTTGTCTGGTATCATCAAAATCCATTTTCTTACATGTTCTCTAAGTTTTTAAATTATCAGTATTCTGCAAGTTTCTTTGTGACTAAACCTTTTCACTCCAGGGTCTGATTTTTGTCTTATACTCGTGTTTTCCTAATTAAGGGCTTAGAGCTATTATAGGGCATTTGGGTAGAACATGGTGAAAATTGCATCTCTTTTTTAAGATGGATGCCACAACCTGGGTCATTATAGGGTCTTCAGGCAGGAAAGAAGTCACTTAAATGGCAAGGGGAAAAAAAGTCCCCTGCCAGGGGAGGCATGGTAGATGGGGAGTGCTACATTTTCGTGTGGGTCATCTACCTCCACTCATATTCCCTCATTATAATTCCTAAGATTCCATTTTTTCCTGTTAATATTTTAACTTCCCTAAAAAGACCTGGCAAGATCATCTGGTTCATTTCAGCAATCTACAGGGTCAAACACAGTTAGATTTTTCAACTGTCTTAACCCTGAGGCTGTAAGAGGTAAGAGATCATTTTAGTGTGACCACAGAGAGTTCCTGATTTTCTTTCTTGCCTGTTTTTTGAGCCATGAACTTAGTATTTTGAGCTTGTCATATTACCTTTGCAAGTTGCCTGATACTGTTAGAAGCATATTCTCTAATTCTGTAGTGCTTGAATTTTGCAAGCTCTTAGTTAAAAAAAAAAAAAAAAAGAAAAAAAAAAAAGAAGAATCCATGTAGTTCTCTCAAGCCTGGGCTTTAGTGAGTGCATCAGTCCAAGTGACCATAGGAGATTATTTCTGTCTTTACACTGCATGCCATAGCTTATGAAGCCTTTCGCTAAGGCTCTGTTCCTTATTTCCCCTTTTTCCCTGAGACTTTTTTTTTTAATGCAAACACCATAAATCAATATAAGCTAACTTAAGTCCAAAAAAAAAACTAACTAAAATAGAGTGGGATGAACCATAGAATCTCTACAAAGTTCAAGGAACGAGGGTAAGCTGCCACAGTTATGTGTGATAGCAAAATTGTATTATTTTTGATATCGATAGTCCACGTGATCTTGATATTTGATCTCTTGATACTCCACGTGATCCACTGGCATAGAACCACTGTCACTGCAGTTTTGGGAAAGTGGTTCTTGCTGTCACTGTACCCTTAAGCATCACTTTGGGGTTTTTTTGTTTGTTTGTTTTGTTTTTGTTTGTTTGTTCTTTTTTGTCACCAGCTTCCTATCACAGTTTGACATGGGTATATATGATTCATAAGGCCCGGGTTACGGGTCTATGCTGTAACTGGGAGCAGAGAAAATGAATATTTAGCATTTTCACCTTTCAAAGTAAGAAGTAGTCTCAGAGATTGGTTCAGAAATATGAGGTAATGTTTGATAAAGCATTTACGCAGTGCCTGAACATGGAACCAACTCTTGAAAGTGTTAAAATATAAACTATGAGTGACAGTTCTATGAAAAACAGGTAACAGACCAGGATGCTAATTGTATAAAGGCTTTTAGTATGGCTTCCTTGTATTTTGGGAGCTGAAGATTGTCACCTTTGGTTCTTGAAAGCTAAGTTTGCTGCATTTCATGGCACTGTACTATTTATTCATTTAAATATGTGTTTATTGTTTCCTGTATATTTCTCCTTTAGACTATCATGAGGGATTATGGGAAAAGGGAACAAGAGGATACTCACTACTTGCCTTCTGACTGCATATAATCTTAAAAGCAGACATTTAAGCAACATTTATTAAGTATGCATTATGTACTCTTGGGAAGTTGTACATGTTTACTTCTCTCATTAGCTCTAACTACAGTGCTATTATCTTTGGTAGTAAATATAGCCTCAGAGGGTTTAAGTAACTTGTCCAAGGTCATGCAAGTAGGAGAAGGAAAAGTCTAATTCATTCCAAGCCTGGGTCATGATTTGAGGAAGAGACGAATCTCAAGAGCAAGAAAGGCCAGGGCAGGAGAAATAATGTGGGTTAACAGTTTGGTCTCCTGTCAGAAGATCCCAACTTTGGCAATGTGGAATGTTCAAAGAGGATATTGGCAAAAAACTGAGTAGATTTTTAAAAATTATTTTATTATATTTTATTTATTATATTTTATTATTATTATTTTATTATTGTTATTTATTAATTTTTTTCAGTGTTTCAAGATTCACTGTTTATGCACCACACCCAATGCTGCATGTAATACATTCCCTCCTTAATACCTACCACCAGGCTCACTTAGGCTCACCAGGCCCACCCTCCTCCCCTTCAAAACCCTCAGTTTGTTTCTCAGAGTCCAGTCTCTCATGCTTCATTTCCTCCTCCCATTTCCCCCAATTCACTTTTCCTTTCCTTCTCCTAATGTCCTCCATGTTCCTTATGCTCCACAAGTAAGTGAAACCATATGATGATTGATGCTTTTTGCTTGACTTACTTCACTCAGCATAATCTCCTCCAGTCCCATTTATGTTGATATAAAAGTTGGGTATTCATCCTTTCTTTTTTTTTTTTTTATTTTTTTT
>NC_081564.1:68989028-69064275 GCF_022355385.1 Mustela nigripes
CCCAGCAATTGCACTATTGGGTATTTACCCTAAAGATACAAATGTAGTGATCCAAAGGGACACATGCACCCGAATGTTTATAGCAGCAATGTCCACAATAGCCAAACTATGGGTATTCATCCTTTCTGATGGAGACATAATATTCCATTGTATATATGGACCATATCTACTTTATCCAATCATCTGTTGAAGGGTATCTTGGCTCTTTCAACAGTTTGGTGACTTGTGGTCATTGCTGCTATGAACCTAGGGGTACAGATGGCCCTTCTTTTCACTACATCTGTATCTTTTGGGTAAGTACCCAGTAGTGCAATTGCAGGGTCATAAAGGAACTCTATTTTTAATTTCTTAAAGAATCTCCACATTGTTTTCCAAAGCGGCTGTACCAACTTGCATCGGTGGGAATGCCAATAGTGTAAGAGGATTCCCCTTTCTCCACATCCTCTCCAACACTTGTTGTTTCTTGTTTTGTTAATTTTGGCCATTCCGAGTGGTGTAAGGTGCTAACTCAATATGGTTTTGATTTGACTCTCCCTGATGGCTAATGATGATGAACATTTTTCATGCATCTGTTAGCCATTTGTATGTTTTGGAGAAGTGTCTGGTCATGTCCTCTGCCCATTTTTTGACATGATTATCTGTTTTTTTGGGTGTTGAGTTTGAGGAGTTCTTTATAGATCTTGGATATCAGCCCTTTGTAGTGTCATTTGAGAATATCTTCTCCCATTCTGTAGATTGCCTCTTTGTTTTGTTGACTGTTTCCTCTTCTTAAATGATCTGGCTATCGAATCCTGTCTTTACCAGCACACAGACCTTCCCAACATACAACAGCTTGTAATAATTAATCATCCCATTGACTGTTTCTAGACCTAAATTACCTAGTGGGTCTTTTTGGTTGGTCTGGTTTAAGTTGACTGCTTCAGGGCTCAAGGATTGCGCCTATGTGTGACTGACACAGCCCTGAGATGTTTGGGATTTGACCTAAAAGAGCCAGGGACTGGTAGAGTGGCAGCCACTCTCATTAAAGAAACACAGAGGGGCGCCTGGGTGGCTCAGTGGGATTGGCCGCTGCCTTCGGCTCAGGTCATGATCTCAGAGTCCTGGGATCGAGTCCCGCATCGGGCTCTCTGCTCAGCAGGGAGCCTGCTTCCCCCTCTCTCTCTGCCTGCCTCTCCATCTACTTGTGATTTCTCTCTGTCAAATAAATAAATAAAATCTTTAAAAAAAAAAAAAAAGAAACACAGATACTCTGGTGAGAGGTAAACAATTGTATTAGATTTATTAGAGTGTTTTGTGGGCTCAGCATTGTGGGGTGGTTGTGATGATGATGGTTATGGTCCCAGTTATGTTGGTGGTCATGAAAGGGGTACGAGTGGCATTCTGCAAAGTATGTATGGGAGGTCTTACCCAGAAGAATAACTTTGCTCTTACAAAATCCCTGGAGAAAATTTACTTAAGTAATGGCACCAGAGAGATTCAGCATTTACTAGGTAAAAATATCTCTTCTCTGTGGAGTTCACAGCTATGGTTATGAAGCTACACTTCTTCCTGGGATAGTTGTGAGTGAAAAAAATCCTGCTGTCCATGATAAATCAACTGCTTGAGAAATCCTTGCATTTTGTCAGCCAATCTGTATTTTGCAAACAGACTTTTGTACCTTATAGGAGAAAATAAAACTCTTTATTGTATTATATTCCCTAATGTTAGCTACACGCATATGCCACATATATATTTATATTTATTCATGAACACATATATACCATATTCATTGATATATTCACATTTAGCCATAAAACGTGAGCCTGGATTCTAGATCCTTGTTCTTGGGTGCAACTGAATTTGCGTTTTAGTTTGCATGTGAAACATTGTATAGTATTTAATGAAGTGTATGTAAGAGACATTATTATTTTGTGCCTATATGATAGGCATATGGAATTCTAAATAGAACTAGCTTCCAGTTCTGGAAATCTAACCACACAGTGTAATTGTCTGTTTTGAGTTGGAAGGAAATTAGGGAACATTGTGGTTTTATAGTTGAGAGATCTGGCTCAAATCTTTGGTCTCTTGTTTTCTAGTTGTGTAACCTTGATTATAAAATGCAATGAGTTGGCCTGGTCTCTTCCACAGAAAGATGGGGTTAATACTTCTTCCTCCTTAAGGTTGTTGAGAAGACTCAGTGACTATAAATATTGCCTGGCATGATATATCTGGGATATAACAAATATAGAATGTCTGAACTGGAAGGAATCTTAGAGTTAATAATATAGACCAACTTTCTCATTCTGCAGAGTTAAGTCTGAGGCCCAAAGGGATGAAACAGTGATAGAGTTGAAAATGGACTCCAAGTAACAGGATTCCTGTGAAATACCAAGGAAAAGCACTCAGTGTCCTATTGTTAGGAAGCAGATGAATCATGCAATAGTGCAAAATGGAAGGTACTTCCATTTATATTTCCAAAGTTGGGAAAAAATTCAGTAGTATTAGCAAATCTTCCCAAATCAGGCATCCTATTTTGAATTTTGAAGTACATATTTACTACTTGATATCTGAGTTGTTTCTAGAATTTCCCATTAGTGATTAAGTTAGAAATTTTAGAAAGCCAGAGTTGGCTTTAAAAAAAAAACAAAACAAAAACCCCACAACTATTTATTGAGGTATAATTTAATAGCATAAAATAAAATTTTTCTCTTTTGAGTGTACAATTTAATTTTTTAAAAAGATTTTATTTGTTTGAGGGAAAGAGCATGAGCAGAGGTGGGGGGCACTGCTGAGAAGGGAACCCGATGCGGGGCTTAATCCTAGGGCCCCAAGATCATGACCTAGGCCAAAGGCAGTCACCTAATGACTGAATCATCCAGGTGCCCCACAATTTGATTATTTTTAGTAAATATATTTCAGTTGAGCTAGTATCACCACCACGCAGTTTTAGAACATTTTGATCAACTCCTACGCATCCCTTGTTCCTGTTTATGGTTTACGCCTCTCTCCCTGAGCCCCAGGCAACCACTAATCTACTTTCTGTCTCTGTACATTTGCTTTTCTGGACACTTTGTATAAATGAATTTATATACTATGTGACCTTCTGTGTCTGGCTTCGTAATGTTTTCGAAGTTGTCAATGGTGTAGCATGTACTGTATCTGCTTCTCTTTATTACTGAATCTACACAGACTTTCAATATAAGTTCTACTGATAGAGCAGGGAAGCCAGAGGAGGCAAGAAACGGTTTCAGTCTCTCTAAATTTGTCATCTGATAAGCCTGATTCTACAGAGTTGCCCAAAGAGCAGCTTCCCACAGGGAATTCGCCAAGGTTAAGTCCTCTGGCCCTCTTCCCAGGCTGCAGGGAGGAGATGTTTACATCCTTATTTCTGATGATTCTGCCACTAAATGGTTGGAAAATTGCCCAAGTAGGAGGCAGCAACTCAGATTCCAGCAGGTTAATAACAGCCTTGAAGTACGCATTAGTGAGGGGACAGTGATGCACCTGCCACCAAACTTGGGGGATTGGGGAAAGGCGTGACTCTTCATGAGGAGGCCAAGGAATGGATTGTGGAAGTGACACAGCTGGGGGCGACCCTGGCAGGGGGCAGGTGTGTTTTCCAGCTTTTCTGGTTGTGAGAATAAAGTAGTTAGTGGGTAGTGGTTCAGCACACAAGGTTTGAAAGTCAGAATTGGGTTCAGCACACAAGGTTTGAAAGTCAGAATTAGGGCAGATGGTGAAGTGTTTTGGAGCCTTTGTTTGCTTATGTATTACGGGAATCTAGTCCAGAACTCAGAGCTGTGCAAATAAGGTGATGCAGACAAATGCTTAGTAGGATTCTAGCACCCAGAAAATACTCAGGAAACAGTAGCTCTTAATTTTTAACTCCTTGTCACTAGAGAGTCAAATCTAATCCAGTGTTTTATTGTCTCCCTAAGTGTCTTTAAACTGAAATTATCTGAGATTAATAAAATACTGTGTTTCTAAATAGAAAAAAAAAAAAGTCAAGGGATTAACAGAAACCTTTACCATAGAACACATGCACAAGTTTGCTTTCTTCCCTTTCCCTGCCCCCACTCCTCTTACCTTTCTCTCCCTTCTTTCCTCATGTTATAGCTTGAAATCCTAAAACAAATGCAAGTCTAACAGCTAGTATTTACAGTTTCCACTTTAAAGTGGTTTTTTGTTTGTTTGTTTGTTTGTTTGTTTTTAATAACTTTACTGCATTCATCCTCACAGCAGTTCTGGGGAAAGCTCTCGTTATTATCTCCATTTTAGTGTTGGAGGTAATATGACCTGCCCCAAGCCACACTTTTCGTAAGTGATGGATCCCATCATTAGATACTGAGAATGAGATACTGTATTGGTTTTCTAGGGATGCTGTAACAAATTACATTGAGGTAGGTGGCTTAAAACAACAGGTTTATCCTTTCGCATTTCTTGGAGGCCACCCCATCAGGGTGTTGGCAGGGATAATGCCTCTTTCCTAGAGGTTCTGAGGCAGAATCTCTTCATAGTTGCTGGCAATCTTTGGTGTTCCTTGGCTTGTGTCTGCCTCCCTCTGGTCTCTATCTCTGGCTTTACATGGTGTTTGTCTCTGTGTGTGTCTTCTGTGTTTCCGTGTCTGAATTGTCCACTCTTTTCTCTTATAAAAACACCAGCGATTTGATTTAGGGTCCACCATAATCCAGCATGACCTTGTCTTAACTAATTTTATTTGCAAAGATTTTATTTCCAAGTAAGGACACGTTTTGAAGTTCCATGTGGACATGATTGGGGGGGGAAGGTATTAATCTACAAATCTGGAAACAGAATCCTAAGTGGAACAGGAGACACAGGCATTTAAATAATTATTATTAATGCAGAATTTAATCAGTATGTTAGAGAATGAGAACAGCAAGGAATGGTATTCAGGGCAGAGGCCACTGCCTCTGCTTACATTTTTACCAAAATATTAGAAAATAGTAGAACCATTGTGCATTTCAGAAGTTGTCAGTGACTTGGCTTTTAAACCGTTGAGAGATCACCTTCTTTGATTTTGTTCCTTTACTCATAAGCCGAGTGGACTCAGGAAGAAAGGAGATCAAGCAGGGTCAGCTGGAGAGGAGGAGAAGTGAGGGAGGAATGGATAAGGGAGGGTTGGATAGGACAGACTGCCGCATGGAGATGCTGGGGTTTGTGCTTGGCCTCCTTGAAAGAGAACAAAATTTGACTGTTTGAGATTGAACTCTGAAGACAGGTGGTGACACCTGTCTGATGGAGCAAAAGGCATACAGTGCAGGCTCCAATGAGAATCTTCTAGAAAAGTAAACCCCCTCACCCCCCCCAAAAAAAAAATCACCAAAAGGGTGTTTGAAACTAAAAGACCAAGAATAACTACAGCATCTTATAGGACTGTGTGACAGTAAAAGTATAAAGAGCAAAGAGGCTGAGTTCATGGATGTGGAAGTGGGGAGTCAGATTCCTGCTCCATAGTTGGGCCAGAGACTCTGGGAATGAGGTGGATGGATACAGGCAGCTTAATGGAGGGATGTAGTGCCAGCTCCATACTTCAGACCTGGGAGAAGAGCCCCGAAGATTCAGTAGATCCAAGGAAGTTGAGAAAGCAGGGACTGTGTATGCCAGGGTCATTGCTGTGTCCTCAGAGCCAGATAGTATCAGGATTGAGAGTTTAGAGAAGGTTTTTAAGCATAGGGGATAAAGGGTAATTCAGAGGTTCCAGTGCAGCCTTGGGGACAGGAAAGGGCGGAGTTGATTAGTGGACATATGGGCCTCCGCTCCAGGTGGATTTAAAGACACTGCTCCTCTGGACCTAAATTCCTAAGTAGCATGCTCCGATCTGCCTGGTGTGCTCTGAACAGGGGCTGGTCTGGAGTCCAAGGCCAAATTCTAGAGCTGGCTGCATTCGACTTGTTCTTACTCTATATCCCTGTTTGTGTTGATACTCCCAGATATCAACTCTGCCCCTCTATTTCCATGACTCCATGTTTCACCTTTGGATTAGACTCAGTGTTTCCTTCCCAGCAGGAGCTTTGTCCCCCTCTACTGTGTTCCAGCCACGTACACATAAAGTCTTGAACTCAAAGGGGGCACCACACCTGGGCAGTGTCTTTACTTGGCTACCTCTGAACTCAGGAGGGTGACGTTGATCAGGATTGGAGAATAGTGGGAGCCTGTTCTTGAAGAGGAAGAGGAAGTTATTGAGTTTTGGAGAAATTTTAACACGTATTGATTAATGGGGGTTTCCATTCACTATCTCTTTCATATTGAAATAATGAGAGATCAACATTCCCTAAAATGTAACCCTTGAAAGCACCATAGGTCTGGAGTTTCATGAAAAATATGAGTGTTTTGCAGTTCGTTTGTCCATTCAGTCGTCTTTTCTTCAATATCTACCACGTGTAGTGTGCTAGGGTTCACACAGATGGAGAGACAGAATTGCTACTCTGTCTCCCCCTACAGAATTTAACGCATTGTGGGGCCTCATGAACTCCATACACTTAAATGAAATAGAAGCGGGGGGAAGGAACAAGTGACAGGTCATACCAAGTGGGGGATTCCAAAACTGAGTTTGAATCCAACAGCATTATGCCTTTCCTAGCCAGCTGACTTACAGGGTGGATGGGGCAGGGAAGCCGGTTCTGTTGTCTAAAATTCTAGATCAAAGCCTGCCTTCTGCCTGGCCTAGCCGTGCCGCTGACAGGACTTGCCTGCCTGCACCTACAGACAGCTACTCTTCAAACTTGCCGGGGTGATTGGCAGGATCATGTAGTTGGCTATTCTGTAATTAGCCCTGCTGACAGCCCCCTAAGTCATTCTCCTGGCAAGTGGCTTCAGCAGCAACAGCTCAACAGGCTATCCCCCTGCTCCACTCTCTTTCAGCACAGGAGGTCCCATTTGTAAGCCGATAAATCCCTGGAGGAGATTTCTTCCATCCCAAAGCGAGGAGGGATAAGGGCCTTGTGCAGATTGTCAATCACTGAAACCACAAAACAAGAGGGGAAGAGACTTGTTAACCTATGCAATTTGTCCCCTGGGGCCCAGCCAGGGTATTTCCTTCTGCATATTTGTCAGCTCTCTGCTTGCTGAGCCTCAAGACTTTAAACCCCAGAGCTCTTCCTATCTCCAACATTTCCTCCTGCCCATTTACTTTGTCCTTTGGCTCTCATGACATTTAATTCATTGCTACAGTACATGGTGGTATCTATTGGCTCAGCACTTAGGAGGGTGAACTAAGACACAGTGCTTGGTCTTAGATGGTTCACGTTACTTAGCATGAAGCAGATATTTCTTTCTCTTTCCTTCTGGTACTATTGGCAGATATTTGGAAGATCAGGAAAATTGTTGCCACTAACCAGCCCCCACCACCCAAACTCTACCACTCACACATAGATGTTTATTTTATTATTTGTATATGCCTTATCTTTAATAAACTGTAAATATGATGTAATAAAAATGGCTTTGGGAGTCAGGAATTCCATGTTAAGCCATAGACTAGGTATGTCAGCTGTGTGACCTTGACCTCTTTGATCCTTATGTCCCTTAAGTATAAAATGACAAGGCTGTTTGGAGAATGAAGCTAAAATAGACAATGCAGGGGAAAGACAGTGCCCAGGAGATGTCCATTCCCCATTATTTCCTCTCTGTCCTAGAGAGAGGGATGACATTTTGTCCATTTCATTTCCCTTCCAGTGCCTTCATCTGAGCCTTACACATGGATGGCACAAAGTAAAAAGTCCTTGCTGATGAAAGCAAGTGAGTAAATTGAGTGAATGATGAATGAATGAATGAAAGTCTATCTCTTTTTCATTGGTTGGGCTAAAGGAGGAGTATAGGCAGGCTTGGGAGGATGGGCAGAAGGCAGAGCTAGTGGAGGGCTTTTCATCATAGAGTCTTGAAAAGAATGGAGTGCATGTAAGCTTGAAAGGTAAGGAACCAGGAGAAAGATAAAGATGTGGAATAGGAAGTTAGTGCTGCCCATCTGGCTAGAAGGGAACTATTTGTAGAACCTTCTGGGACGAGATCTATTGAATAGTGAGGTAGGGAGTTGGTATGACCTTAGGCCCTTGTCTAGGGGTCCAGCTCTTTTTGGATACTAAGGAGATGTCTAGCCCTTTCTATCCTTGCTCACACCAATTCCTTCTTACAGTCTAGTCAAAAGGGGCACCTGCCCAGGGCCCTGCACTTGACAGCTCCACAAGTAACCACAGCATTTTTTTTTTTTTTTAATGTAAAGATACTTCATTACCTCTGTCATTCAAGATCCTGTACGACCTGTAATTTCAAACATCTGTTCTCTAATGATCACTGTTCAGGCCCCAGGGGAAAAATTTCTTCACATCTTTACACTGTATCTTCAAAACAAAGTGACTACAAAGGAGTATTTGAAGGTTTATTGGTCGTAATGCAGTTGGTGTCCTAGATTCTGTCTTGGCAGGCAGGCAGGCAGGATTTGAGCAATGGTACTTAGGTAAGAGAAAAGACAAATTAATTTGTCAAGTCTTTCTTCTCAGATAGCATGAATGCAATTGCATAATGAACCATCATTTCCCAGAAGAGCCATGTATCCATTTCCTTCTCTTCATGTCATAATCTGTAGATCTAGAAGTACTCAAGGATTACACACTATCCTTTGCAGTTACACATGAGAAAGGAACACTTTACAATATTGGACCATTTGCATTTTAAAGTTATTTTAGAGTATACTTAGATATAATGTGCATGAAGAATGATACTGATTCTTTACTCCATGGGCATAGATATGTCTTTAAGTGAAGGTGAAAATTATGACAAGTCATGGTAAAGTTTAAAAAAATATACTATTTTTGCTATGACTTGATCCCTGTGAACCAGACAATACTTACACATGGTAGGTATGATTCAGCATTTCTGAATCTGTTGCTGTAAAATTGGCAATTCCAGTTACCAGGTACAAGGGCAGAGTTAGTACTTGTGTGACCTGGAGACTAAATGCCTCCTTATATTTTTTACCCTAGTTGTTTTATTTGCCTCTCCTTAGTCCTAGCCCTGCCTTAAAGGACGAGCTACTAAACAGTTCCTGTTTTGTGAGCCATGCAGTCCCATCACAACTATTCACCATGCCATTGTAGCATGAAAACACCCATAGACAGTCTATAAATGAATGGTTTTCACTGTGTTACAATACAATTTTTACTCACAGAAGCAGGCTTCTGACTTGGTCCGTGGGTCATAGTCCTCACTTCTATTTCATGTCACCCACTCTGAGCCACTGTTTGCTTCCTCAAATATTTTCCTGAAACCCAGATAGATGGAGCTGTGTTCATCTTGAATATTGCTTGTTGCTGTGCCAGAGGAAAGAAAAGGGCTTTTTACTGGGCTTAACAATTAAGTGCTCAGAGCCAGAAGGGGCACATTATTTCAGCTCCCAATTTATTAGCTAGAATTAGTCCTAGGTCCCCATCCTACCACAGAGGCCATCAGAGCTATGGTAAGGGCTCATACTGGGTGTCATGAGAGTACAGAGGAGGAAGAGATAAAATCTACTTAGTGAGTTAAAGGAAGGATTTGTGCAAGTTACATTTGTTTTGGGCTTCCAAGCATAGATGTATTTTATAAAGCTACTTGGATGTTAATATAAGCCATAGAACTTATTTGGTATATGTGTTTCAATTAGAATTAGTATGGTATACACACCACAATGGCTCTAATATATATGTATTACATATGTGTGTATATATTCCCTTTTATTAACACAAACTATCTATTTCTTAGGGTTTTTTTTTTTTTTTGCTGATGGCATATGGTTTGATGCTGTATTTTTACTGTGAAAATCTGTCTTAGCTATGTTTCAAAATTTAAACTTATTGACACAGATGACAAATCATCTTGCTAGTTTTTTTCCATTTGTTCAACCTACTTTTTGTTTCCCTTTTCTGTTTTTCTGCAGGCTTTTTGGTGACTTTTTATAATAATTCTTTTATCTTCAATATTACCCCATTTATACCTGTTTCAAAAAATTTTTAGCAGTTTCCATAGAGTGAATAGCATATGTCTTTAATTAGTAACAGCCTATCTTCAAATATTATATCACTTTACATGTAGTATAATGACTTTAACTTATTTTACTTCTAATTGTCCACTTTCTTAACTTCTGCTGTTCCTGTCACCTTTTCATTTTTATATATTCTATCCATCCAAAGTTCATTGTGACTATTTCTTTTTGGCATAATTAATTATTTTTTATAGTTATTTAAAAATAAGAAAAATGGGTCTTTTATATTGTTGCTTTTAAAATACTTATAATAATTATTTTTTATGAATCTTGGAACACTGAAATATAAAATTAAATTTAAAAAATAAATGGAAAAAAGATAATTATTTTTTAATGATTCCTGATTCCGTAGTGTAGGTCTCCTGGTACTGAATTTTCTAAAACTTTGTTTGTGTAAAAAGAGTTCATTCATCTTTGAATGATATTTTCCCTGAGTTTGAAATTGTTTCAGCACGTGAAGAAGTTACACTATTGTCTTATAACTTACATATATTTTGAAAAGAAGTCTGCTGTATTTCTTATTTATTTTTTTTTCCTGCTTCAAATGCTTCTGACTGCCTTAAAAAATTTATTTTTATTTTTGTTTTTTTAGTAGTTTGAGTATGAAACATTGGTAAATCTTTATTTTTAATCTTCATCTGGATTTTGGTTCTGTGATTCTAAAAAATGTTTAGCTATGATTCCTTCAAATATATTTTTTTAAATTTTCTTGCCACATCTCTTGGAATTCCAATTAGACATGCATCCAGTATTGCTCCTCGTATGTACATACTACATTCTCCTTTACTCACACAGTGTTTTTTTTCTTTTTCTTTGTCAGTTTGTAGTATCTGTTGATCTTTTTCAAGTTCACTGATTCCTTTCTTGGCTGTTTTGAGTTCACCGATGACCTGTGGAGGGAATTCTTAATATTTGTTACCATGGCTTTTTATGCCTAGCATTTTTGTTTTACTCCTTATTATAGTTCATAATTTTCCATTTATTTGTGTATGTTATCTACCTTTTCCACTAACATAGTCATGATATTTAATTACATTAATAATCGTTCTTTAAAAAATTTTCTGTAGATAATGGCCTGGTTGTGCTTGGGTTTTATAACCATTTTTTTTTTTTTTTTAAGTAAGGCAAAATATTTTTTGTATAACAGCAGAAACTGGGGTAAGAACATGTATGCCTTCTACTGGGCACACCTCTTATTTTACTGGGCTGCCATTGTGGGATGTTGACTAGATTAGTAGGTGAGCTAGATTTGGATTTTCTTTTTGATATGCTCACCTTTCAGTGCAACTTTAACTTCAGATTTCTCAACCATTTGTACTTAGGATAGAGTCTGGTTTGCTGGAGGCTTTTCCTCAATGTTCCTGATTTATCCTCAAATTTAAGCCACCCTGTACTCTTTTCCCTCGTAGATAGTCACTTGCTCTCTGAGTCTGATTTTCTTGTGGCAGTAGACACAACTTTGTATTGCTAGCCTGGTGGTTAGGGCTGGGGTCTTCTTGGTTACCCAGGTACAGCTTTTGCCTCAATCATGTGTGGTCTCAGGAGTAGGCTGTTTTCATGAACCTGTCTTTCCCCAAGAAGTAAGAGACCACTGGTCTTAACTCAGGATGGTTTATTACATGTTTCTCTTCAGCTGCCCTGTGGGGCCACAGCATTTGAGGCCCTTCACCCAGAAGTTTAAAGATTTTGTTTCTGAGGGAGAAGTGCAACAGGACTTTTCTGGCTTTCTCATAACTGTACATGTCCCCTTCCCAGAGGCTTAAACTGCTAAGATTTTCTCTGATTTCCCATCCAGTCTCCATTTTTTCAGGTGCCCCCAGTA
Organism: Mustela nigripes; assembly: GCF_022355385.1. Classification (NCBI taxonomy): domain Eukaryota; kingdom Metazoa; phylum Chordata; class Mammalia; order Carnivora; family Mustelidae; genus Mustela; species Mustela nigripes. Next base: position 69,000,863 of record NC_081564.1, read on the forward strand.
GAGACCTGTGGAAGAAAGCTTGTAAATGATAACCCACTTTGCATTTGTAGCTCTCCCAAACCAGGTTTCTATACCCTTATGCTACTCTATGCTTATGTAGCAATTCCCTAAAAACATTAAGAAGACTCTTTGATTTCACTTATGTGCTGGTCTCCTCTTTCTCTTATGCTCTGCCACAAATAAACTAGTGCTTAACTTTATTAATTGATTGCTCTGCAACATAAGCCCTCTAGGCTTAAATTTATAATTTTATAGATTATGGCTTTTTAGTATGGTGGCAATAATGTTCTTCCTGACTTTCTGCATCCTAGTCATTAATCTGTTTGGGATGACCTCTGTTCTTGGAGGGTTGTGTTCTGATTTCTACACTTTGGACAACATTGATAGAGAATAAGATCATTTTCTGTGGCTTTACTACAATATCTAGTTTATAGCAGGAAACTGAGCCATAATTATGCTGTGAAATTACTTTGTCAAATTATTTCTAAGGACATATGAATACTCTTAGGTGGTTAAAACAAAAACCTTTTCCTGAATTGTTTGAAGACTGAGGTCATGATCCTGACTGTGCCATTTTCTAGCTTAGTGATCTTTGAGCAAGTCACTGGACGTTTTCCGTTCTCAACTTCCTGTCTATAAAATAAGGATGTTGAGGTAGTGATTTCTGTGGTCCACAATCTATTCTAAGACTATTGATGCTATATTAATCTTTTATCTGTATAATCTGTGTAATTCTAGTACAGGTATTATTCTCATTTAACAACCCATTCAAGAAGAAGTATTATGTTCTTCAGTAATGAATTCTAAGTACAAGCAGAGTACTGAGTTGTAGAGTTTGAACTTGTTCTTCGAAGCGTTCTTGTTTCGTCAGACCAAAACAGGGAGCAGGTGGTATATTTTCAATATACAGAGTTATAAAGTGTGTTGTCTCAGTCTCTGCACAAGGCCTAATTTAACCACTCTTAAATATGTTGGATATCACACACCACTTAGTGTGTAATTCAGATTATTTTAATCATTTTGCGCATGTGTGTGTTGATGGGGAGGGGTGGAGGGAGGGAAGAGACAGAATCACAGGGCTATTAAAGAGTTGTGGATTTAGCTCTATCTAAGCCCCTAAAGAATTGGAATAAGATGGGAGGTCTCTCAGCTTTTAAGACCAGTGTCCTTTTACTGGGTTGTGTTCCCTATGTGAGAGTTGCCATACCTATTCCTGAGTTGTTTTAAAGAATCCTAGCCTTCTGACCTCAAGTGCTTTTTAAAAGTTAGAATACCTGTTCTCTGAAGTCATCTTTATTGTAGGCAGGAAATTTGTAGGACAGAAACAAACTTCCTTGTTTGGGATCCTATTTCACAGAATACAGACCTTAGAAATATAGTTCTCTTTTATCAAATAAGAGCATCTCACTAGCTACATAAAAATGAGTATGTGTAGGCAAGAACCTTGATGTTGATTCTGACACATGTGCCTCTCAATCTATCCAAATTCATCCATTCTTCAAGATAAAACTCAAAATTTATTACCATAAAGCTTTTTTGGTCAATTTCAGTTCCATTTTTGAACTCCTATAATGCTTATATAGTACTCGGGTTGTTTAATTTGATAAATTAGTTTAAAGTGACTTATGGAATTTTTCATATTTCTGTCATTTACACCCATGGAACACGAATGTTAGGAACACAAGGAGCACCTGATAAATACATTTTTAAAGCTTACTTTTATTGAATTTTTCTTAACATTCTTAATATCTTTATTTCATCTTAAATATCTGTTGACCAATGACTATATCCTAAGCCTCTTATGTAAATTCCAGGTTTCAAATGAGCTGAACACCCATAATAAACAAAAACATTCAAATGATGATATACTCTATAAAGAAAAACAAAACGGGGTAAAGTGTCTAGACAGTGACTGGAGAGGGCTGTGCCTTAGTTTCTACAAGGAAGTCTTCTCTGAATAAGTGACATTGGAATAGGCAGCAGGTGAAAATAAAGGACAAATCATGAAGATCTCTGGAAGATAGTTCCCATGGTAATGTTGTAGAATTGTGCATATAATACATGATTAAATATTGCATTATATTGAACTCATGAATATTAATGATTAGAAAAGGTCAAGGTTATTGTGTTATCTCTGTTTGTTCTTCATTAGGGGTATGAGATAATTTGTGGTGAAGAAGCCCACTTTTCCTGGTTTCAGAAACCAGAGACAATAGACATGGAGAATTTGTTTCATACTGACTTATTACTAGAACTCCTGGTGAAGCAAGTATCTTTCAGAAGGATGGGGTTTAGAGGTACAAAGATAGCTCCTGCTACAGTGAATTCAAATAGAAAAAGTAGTAGAGAGAAAAAGACACTGGCCCAGAGAGTGAATGAGGTGTGTAGTGTCACAGTGGAAAGTAAAGTAAACAGAGGGCTTGTTTTAAAGGCCCCAGACCAGAAAACAGATTGAAACACAAGACAGAGGGCTCAAAAGTGTGATAGCTAATTTACTGAGAGAACAAGGATTCAAAGAGGTAAGTGTTACAGGTTAAAGCAGCTGACAACCGATCAGTGGGATGGGGACAAGAAAATCAAAGACCAAGCCAGAGCTCACTCTCCTTGGCCCACGGGCTGTCAGTTACTGTGGCAGTTCCCTGAATGAGGAGGGATTTTGCCTAGTTTAATTAGATACAGCAGCACAACCCCTTCAGCAGTGAATGGTTTATGTTCATCTTGCCATTTCGTTAAGGAAACAGTAGTTTAATAGTTAAGAGCATGGTCTCTGGAGTGAGACTGCTCAGGTTAGAAGTCTGGCTTTGCTCCGTCTGGTTGTGTGACCTTGGCAAGTTACTTCATCTCTCTGAGCCTCATTTTCCCCACCTGCAAAATAAGACTGGTGTGCTATTATCCTAGGGTTATAATGCAATTTAATTAAAACAGCTACAGCATTTAGATAATATTGACATTAAATAATCCCTTTTGATTGCGTTCCAATTTGGGAAGCTTAGGATTCTATTGGTTAGCATGATGCGTGAGTATGTATGGACCTTGCTGTCTTTGTTCATGTACATTGACTTCTAGGCTGAGAATGACAACTTGCTTAAATCTACCTGTATGTAATTACTGGCTACAATGGGACTGAGGTATAACTCTTTCTTTTAATTTAAAAAGGAATGACTGCAATTCTACAACTATAATTTCATCATTAATCACTAAAACATGTTGGCAATCTCAGGCTCTCTGAAACTTGGAATGATAAAAGTGTTACTAAAAATAATAGCTCAATCAGGAGAGGTACTAGTTCTGTTTTGATTGTTCTTGTAGGTCAGCATGAGGTTCAGTGTAGAAGCTCAATAAAAATTTGTTGGAAGTATGAATACAAGTGTATTTCACCAGTGTACCAAAACTTAAAAATTGTAAGTCATCTTTAAGAGAAGCTATATGTGGCCCCACTCATGTCAGAATGACCTTCAGATCCAGATTTCAAACCATAAGGCAGTGCCAGTCACAATTAGATCAATAAAAGCTATAGTACCTAAGTGTGATCACCTGTCTTTGATCATGAACCTTATTTGCCACACTTGGATTATTTTAATTAAATGGACTTTTTCATAAAAGTAAATTGCCCCTCAGATATAAGAATTGGTCCATTAGTGGGTTATTTAAATAGATATGTTTTGAGCAGTGAAAGACTTCTTCTAGACTAGATCTCACATGGCTGGAATTTAAACACTGGGGCTGTAGGAATGAAGGTGCATGCTTCCCAAAGAACAGTCTGAAAGGGTGAAGGTGAGAATACTCCTTTGGATGTATAATTTCTAGAATGTTTAAGAGGTCAGTCATGTGATTGTTACGCCTTACATTGCATCTCCGAGAAGAACAAATGAAAAGGTGTAAATTTAGAGTAAATGAATCACTAGAAAGCTCAAACTCTGGGTCTCTTAAGGGAATTATTTGCAAATATTGGTGAACTGAACTTAATTTCCAGTGGATTAATTATCCAGTTGGAATTATTTTTTAAAATCCATCCTATGCTTTATATGAGAATGAAGCATTTTACTTCCAGTTCAGTTTCCTGTTTCATGTTATAAATGATTCATGCATGAAAGTTCCGTGTTCAGTCATACCGACCGCTGGCAGATGGTTGGTCTGACCTATTCTCAGCAATTAAATGATCAGTTCAGTTTGGTGAATTCTGATGACCAGATTGATGAGACCAGAAAGGATCAAGCCAAATAACCACTTGGCGTCAACTAATAAGACAATTTAAAAACAGAATTGACCTCAAAATGTTTATTTTAGTTCTCAGCGTAGAAAAGGATAAAATAGTCATTCTCCAGAGGAGTGGTTCTCAAACTTTGAATGCCTCATACTTGCTTGAAGGGATTGTTCCAAGCATATTGCTGGGCCCACCCCTAGAGCTTCTGACTCAGTAGGTCTGGGTGGGGCTGAAAAATCTGCATTTCTAACAAGTTTCCAGGTGCTGTTGCTGGTTAAGAGATCACACTCAGCAGCACTAAGAAGTAATGCATCATTGGGGTCATGTCAGATGGTTCTGAGCGTCTATTTTATAGAACACAGGGGAAAGAAGATGCTGGAGCCTGAAGTGGCTTGATTTCATGGAGGAACTGATGTTTCAGTACCAAATAAATGCCAAATTAATGCCAAATAAAACCAAGAATCGAGGAGATTCTTATCCACATAAAATGCCTGTGAATTTTATGCTGCTTCACATGTCTTATGAGGAATATTCAGAGAAATGGAGGAGATTAATTAAGATATTAACTGCTGCCACAAATTCTGAGCAGATGAACCCCGTAGATTTCTGTGTTACCAATGGGTATTTGTTTCTGCTAGCAAACCTGTGTTTGTATAAGTGGGCAGAGTCCAAAAAGACTGAAAGAAGTTAATCAGTTCATTTGCCAAGGCGTTGTCTTCTGATCCTAGGACTAGGGAATAGGGTCAACCCAATGCATATAAATCTGTACACATATATAGAAGATTGCAATGTTGATTATAATTAATATAATTATCCATTTTCTCATGACATACTTTTAACTAAATTATTAGCTGCAAATGGAACAGAGGTCAGGAATTTTATGATGGAAAATGAAAGAGAGGAAATGTTTATCTGGATATCATGGCCCAGTGGCTCCCCAAGCATCTGTGATTTTTAAAAATCATATAGAGTCAAGGCTGTCCTCCCTAGAGTCTGATTCAGAGCATATGGAATGTGCTGGAAATTTGTATCTTCTTAACTAGTTTACCCAGCAATGTGGTTTCATAGCCATGTTTGGAAAATATTAGTCAAAATATGTGCATACAGTATTACGCTATGCTTTGAAAGGGTGAAAAAGACTTGTAAACCAGTCTTTGTTACCTGGCAGTCACAGTGTGGTAAAAGGAACATGTGCCAGACATACGGAATGAATAGCAGTCTGAAATAATGCATTCTTGGGGCCATAGTGGGCACTACTGAGGGTCTGTTGTGGGTAATGGGCCAGCAAGGTACAATATCTTAGAAGCAGATCCTTGAGCAGTGAGTGACTAATTCACTTTCTAGATATCACAGTCAGAACATAATTAATTGGGGATCTTTAACCTTTTCTGCAGCCTAACATAGTGGGACAGTTACCGGGCTTAGAGCCTTTAAGATAGGAATTCTTTTATATTCAGAGTGCCTAGAAGAGTGTCTGAACCAGAGTGGGGACTCATTGTAACTGTAAGCAGTAATGAAGACAGCCTAGTCAGTCATTGGGCATTGCCACACGACCCAGATGACATCAGCTCATGTAAGTGCTTTGCACAGTTTGAATGGGTTATCAAAACATGGAAAGTATCGCCATTGATGTTATAATTTATATTGATTTGATTTTCATCCAACTCACTCTCTCTAACCACTACAAATGGCATACTCGCTTGGCTTCATTGTGCTATAAACCGATATACATAGAACTTAATGCACTGTTACCAGTTTAAAGTAAGATTCTCTAGCCTGTGTGACCAGGCAGTGAGTAGTTCCCCATGGGAAATACAGGGAACCCAGTGTCTCTTACCAGCACCTCAGCTACCACTGTAGATCCAGAGCCAGGAGATGAGAACACATCATCGTGAAGCCACACTGTCCTTTCTGGTGACACCCCTTAATGGCCTCTACTCCGCCAGATATTTTTAATGAAGTTACAGCTGTAATCTGTGACTTCATTCGTGTAATCTGTGGCTCAGTGTTGGGGGCATACTCTGAAGTCTCTGGGTGGGAGGCACCCTGAGGGCACAGCACATCTATTACCCCGGAGAAGCTAGAACAGGGAAACAAATGATAATGGCAAAATGCTAACGCCTTGAATGAGCTGAAGATGATGATGTAGCACTTGGAGTTTTCCAGTTCTTCTTGGGATGAGGCAGGGCCTATCGTTAGTTTGATATATAAATGTGCCTTAGAGAAGTCTTGCAGGGATGTTTGTCTCTCAGTGATAAAGAGAATTCATTAGCATACGGAGCCCTCTCCAGTTACAATTACCTGAGGATGCATGTGGACTGCCTTTGCACAGATATTGCAGTGTAATTGTGCTTAAGGGGGCATTTTGACAAAGAAGGCAACCCCATTATTTTTATCCATGTACAATAGCAAATTAATTGAACAATTAGTAGTAATAGCTTGGTTGTGCATAACGAGGCATCTTGCATCCCAAATTACTATACTGACAAAATATGAGCACTAATGCTCCTATAGTGAGAGATGGAACAGCCCTCTTCACGATTTCCAGGCAGTAGGAAGAGAATACCAGAACAAGCGGAAAGGGAAGAATTCTTCAAGAAAGAACTGGAAGATGCAGCAGACCCCAACTGTGGTCTTTGGCTTACAAAGACAGTAAGCTACACATTCCCTTTGTTGGTCACAGAAAGAGGTTGACATCACTAGGTGTGTTCAGTGGAAGTTTAAATATAGCGAAGGAATAGAATTGAAGCGAATACTAGAACCAGTTCTTGTACCTATACATTTAAGAAAGGAATATTTATTTGAAGGGCTTAAAAGCAAGGAGAGGAAAGTGAGCGCTGGGGAGAGAGTTTGCCGCCATTTTGATATGAAAGCATCTCTCTTCACGAAAGGATTCCTAATCAGACATTTTGATTGCAAGTCACCATGATTGTCAGCAGTGCCATGCTGTGATTAGAATAGCTCTTCAGTCCTCATATTCTGTAGCATACCCTATGTCATGCCCACTTTCATCATGCTGACAGCTCATAAACATGGAACTGTTAACAAATGTAGTTAGCGTACATCCCCATTCTGGACAGACACCTCGAAGTCCTAGTGAAATGCATAACTCCTAGCTTAATCTATGCATAACTTCATAACTCTAGACTTCTTAAGTTTAGAAGAACTAATTTTCAAATGATTGTATAACACTGTAACAATTTTCTGTGGGTTGATTCATATGAAATACCTGAGTTTTATAAACAGTTGGTTATTTTTTCCTCCAAAAAAGGGGATAAGTAAATAAATGTCAACATTAGTACCGTCTTCCTAGCACGGAAATTCCTATATACTTGTACAGTAGCAGAGAGTTTGGGGGAGCATAGCTAGACTTCTGAAGATCCTTATCTTAACCTAAGACTCTGGTAAATACTGTTCTAGGGAAGCCCTAGGAAATAATTACTATCCTCAACTTAAGGCATAAGTTGTTTTTATTTGCATTTTGTGACTTCCTTGATCTATCCAAATGCTATGTAAGTTTGGTTGATGTAACATTTCCTGAACTATCCATTTGGCTCTGAATTGCCCATCCAAAATATAATTTTTCTCCCTGACTTAAAAAAAAAATCATCTGCTCAATGCATATCATCATTTTCAGGTTTATTGAAATAACCTTTCCAAGATCCTGTTTTCACATTCTCATATACTTAATATAAAACTCCTACGATTTTCCAGCACTTCCCAAATGGAGTCCAAATGTACCATTCTGGATTCCAAAACCTGTACAGACTGGTGCCAGTTCATCTTCCTAAAATTTTGTTGCCAGTATTCCTCAGGACACACACTTCATTCTAATTACACCGCTTAATTACCATCCCCAGAAACCTCCATTTGCATTTTTGTCTCTATTCTTTTAGCTCAGATTACTCCCCACCATTTAGAATATCTACCTCCTTCTAATCCAGTTATTTTATATAAATCTCTTATGACTTCTAAGATTCCACTTGACTACATGCCCATTGCTCTGTGGGAGATGGAATTCACTTGTCTGAAGATAGCATGAGACTAAATAGTCAGAGAGCAAAAGGACAAAAATAGTAGCAGTTTTTAGCATTCTCATGGTGCTTGGATAACAAAAACTGGAGTTCAGAACCCATCATAAATAAGGAAACTTGGAAACTATTCATATTATATGGATATTTGTTAGGAGCAGAGACAGTCCAGAAATAGACTGACCTTAAAATATACAGATTAGCCTCAAGTTAGCTCAAGACCTCAAGTTAGCTCAATAGCAATACTCCTGCTACTGCTAGAAGCCAGAGTAAGTCACTTATCTGGAGCCTCTATAAATTTTCATACATAAACAGGAATCCATTAATTATCAGTCATAGTGAAAATAACCAAAAGAGAAGACCTAGACAATAGAAACAGACCTACAAGCAAGCTATTAGAATGTCAAACATTCTAGTCTTTAAAGTAACTATAAATAATTAAGATAGATCTTGGTTTTACCCAGCTTAATTTATAAAAAATGAAATTCAAATTCTAGGAGAAAATTAATAACTGACATTAAGATCCTAATAGACTGGTTTAATGGCAGATTTGGTAGAGTTAAGAGATTATTAAATAGGAAAGTAGGTCAGTAAAATGCCTATAGAGGGAACAAAGGGATAGAAATTATAGACAGAAAGTGAAATATAATGATATGGTATAAATATACAGAACATTAGATTCCCAAAAGTAAAGGAAAAAGATAATGGGAAAAACTAACATATGAAGAGAGATATTTGAGAAATTCACAGTAAAGAAAAATAGTCACATATTCTGGTATTTCTGTGAATTCCAAGTAGGATAAACAAAACCCCATAGACATGTTATCTAATTGCTAATAATCCAAAATGAAATAGAAAATCTTAAAAATAGCCAGAGGAAAATGTTAATTTCAGTTAACAAAATCAACAACTAAATTCTCAATAAACTAATAATGATACATTTAAAGTAATCTTTAAAATGCTGAAGAAAAATGACCAACAGTGTAGAATTCTATATCCACTTAAAATATCCTTTAAAAATAAAAGTATAATCAAGACTTTTCCAACTATCAAAAATGAAAACATGGCCAGTAGACTCCTAGGAAAATATTAAAGTTCTTCAATTCAAAAAGAAAATGATTCCATATGGAAGCTTTATAACATAGAGTGAAAAGCACTGGGTAAGGGTAATTATGTATGTAAAATTCTAATCTAACTTTCTGGATAATAGTGTAGAATTAAAATATAGGAAAACAAAAACACAAGCATGGAATGTGGGCAATGGAGTTCAAGTGCGTTAGCATCTTGGATTCTTTGTTTAGTGACAACTTGAACAATGTGGCCTGTGTACCATTATTGCAACTTCTCATTTCACTCTAAGTTCGCATACTCCAATAAGTTAAGAGGTATGTTGTAGTCTTTGTATAACCACTAAAAATGTTTAAGAAGAAAATAGAAGGAAAATTATAATGAAAATACTTGTAAAAGAAAAGAGGAAAAGAGAACAGATGAGTTATGAAAAATAGATATATAATAAATTTAAACACAAATATGCCAGTAATTTCACTAAATATATATATGTGTATATATAGATAGATAGATATTCCAAATAAGAGAAAAATATAATCAGGCTAGATTAAAAACAGCAACAACAATAAAACCTCCAAGATGCTTAAAAGATAAATATTAAATTAAAAAAAAAAAGTCAAGGATGAAATGAAATATACTGTGTTTGTATTAGTACAAAGTAAAAGTCAATTTAAAAAATTTTCTATTTCTTAATACAGTATTTAATCGAACAGGAAAATATAATTCTCAATTTTTAAGTACCTAATAACTAAAAAATATAAAGCCCAAACCGAAACCAATAGGCATATGTGATGGTATAAAAAAGACCTTTTAAACTACAAGATTTTAGAAATTTTATCTCATAAATTCTTAATTTGGAGGGTAGTATGTTCGCAAAATTATAAGGTTATCCAAGCCAAGAGATGGCGTGGGATTCCGGTGGGGAAAAAACATATAATGATGACAGTGGTGAGCAGACCTGGAGGTCAACCACCCAGACTGGAAAAGGACAGCAACATTAGGAGGGACAGAGTGGGGGCAGGTGAAATACCTTGATAGAATATCAGCCTGAGAACTAAAAACGTTATTATGCAGAAGATATTGGACGAGCAAGAAAATTTAAAAACAACAACAACAACAACAACAAAAAAAACCCAAGCAAAACACCCCACAAAACAAGGAATTTGCTGTTACAAAAGCAAACGAGAAAGGGAATATATTCATGATACTTTATTTGACTTTCAGTAAATAAAAATTACTTAGTTTTGGTATTGAACACTTTTATAGTATTGACTGAAAATGGTGCAGGTACATCATGAGGATGGAGAACAAAAAGAGATACATTGCATAAGATATCTAAATTGACGTCTATCATAGTAAGGCAAAGAGAATATTTAAAATTAACAATATATGAGCAATGTTTAGCAATATACAGGAAACAATGAGAAGGAAAAAACCTGAAGTATGCATAGTGGTTGCATCTGGGCAGCAAGATTAGGGTAAGTTCGTAAATTCGAGGGACAGTTGTTTTTCACTTATTAGTATGTTTAATACTACTTTGAGATGAAAATTTAAGTGGGAAGAATTACATGCTAATCAAGGGATATCTTAGAAAACGAAAATGATAAAATAAGAATTACCCTAATTCTACCACCTAGACTGTTTGGTTTTGGTTGTATTCCCCCAAGTCATTTATAAAACACACAACTTTTTTTTTTTAAACAAACAAACAAAACAACCAAAATTGAAGTTGTATTGCATTGAAACGTTAATGCCTAAAATTTTGTTATAAACATTTCTGTTTTCTAGCTTATAAATTAAACATACATTTTAATGTCTTCACAGTTTTCTATCCTCTAACTGTTGAGATTTAACTGCTAACCAGTGGTTGAATATTTGAGATGTTTCAAAATTCAGGAGTATTAATAATGTTGCAATAAATATCCTTTTACATAAACATTATATATCCTTTTACATAATCAGAGGTTACATAAATAATGTAGCAATAATTGTCTTTTCCTCATAAAAATACTGATTATCCCCTTATGATAAATACCTAAAATAGAGCTACTTACTCAAGTATATAAATAATTTTAAACTTCTTGATATCATTGCAAAATTGCTTTCTCTCAAGGTTGAATGGATAATGAAAGTCATAGAGGCCAAGTTAAGAAGTACAGAGAATATTTGATACAAAGGATGGGGCTGATCAGGGTGGGCCGGAGTAGGCAGGCAAGGCCCCATACCTGAGCTTTGGCCCTCATGTTATTTGGGAATGTACACTCTTTATCACTTAACAGTGATGAAAATAGAATTAATGAAGTCCATTTCTCTCCAATTTCTTTCTCATGAAGAATGCTTCCTAAGAACTGAAGCAGGTTAATTAAGATGCTAAGAAGTCTGGCACAGTCTGTGCAGACTGACATCACTCAGGCTATCCATGCAACAACATGGGTTTATTCCTGTTGGCAATAGCTGTGTTTTTGCTTGCTGGCACAGAGGTCCAACAGGACTGAAGGGGAAAAAAATAAGGTAATGGTTCAGTTTGCAGCCTTGTCACCTGGTGCAATCCAGAGTGTATAGGGTTATGATTATTAATATAGTTCTGCATCATCACACTCAGAGCTTTGGATTTTTAAAAACCTGTTAACCATAAATAGAATACAGATTGGAAAATATGCAAGGGATGGTTTCCACACCAGCAGTCCATACATCAGTGACCTCAGATTTACCAGAGGGAGCTTTCTGTCAATCCTGGAAAAAAAATACATGTGTGTTTGTACACACATGTGTTGACATCTTGGTAACTCTAAAGATAACCTCGACATAGTAGAAATAATGCATTTCTTTCAGTCCTAGAGAGCTTGAATATCTTTATATATATTGTTTCTGAATTTTTTTAATATTTTCTTTTTTTTTTTTTGGAAGATTTTATTTACTTGAGAGAGAAGAGTACGTAGGCACGTGAGCAGGATGAGGGGCAGAGAGAAGCAGACTCCCTGCTGAGCAGGGAGCCCAGCTGGGGCTTGAATCCTTGACCCCGGAATCCTGACCTGAGCCATAGGCAGGCTTCATCCACTGAGACACCAGCCACCCCTGTTTCTGAATGCTTTTATTTTTATATTGTCTTTTATTATTTTTTATCAGGATGTCTTAATTTTTATTGGTTTTTCAGAGCTTGTAAAATATTAAGATTTATCTTTTATTTCTTAGGAATGTGGAAATAGCAAAAAATTATTCTAAAGATTCAGTTTAGGAATTAACAAATAATAGAATGGAAGAGAAAGATTAAAACTTAGGTCGAAGAGAAAAAGGCACCTAGCTTTCAACAGTTGATTGAATTATTGAATTTATTACCTTTTCTAAAAAAGAAATACAGCACTTATAACTTACGAAAATGAATAAAATGTGAATTCTATATTGGTAGAGATAAATGTCTGTATATCTATGTAAGTGAAATTTTGGGCCGACCAGTCAATGTTGTGGTCTTGAGAATGGACTTAGACCTTTCAATGCATTATCTTAGGTCGATGTTACCAAACATTCAGACCATGTCACTGTTTTCTATTTGATTTCATTCTCCCTAAGAAACTTCACCATTTGCTCCCTGCATGCCTATAGGGAGAACATGTAGTAGGCAGAGAACTTGATTGTTTGATGTCTCAGCAGTTTTGATTCTCATTATGAATTAATAAGCCTTCATCTTGATTATAGCTTGCATCATGGGCGAGAATGCGCTGGGTGGCATTTAAAATTGATAGTTGCTTTTGCAGTTATTTCTTATTAATGAAAAAAATGCTCTTCAGATTTTATACATGAGTCTCAGGAGCTTGGTAAATGAGTCTGGACCTGATAGACCGATTCACTCTGGGCACGTAAATCACTCTGAAAACATAAAGGTCAGACTTGGGACTCAAACATCACCACTTTGGGGTTCTTCTTGGGAGACAGTTCTCTGCAGTTCCTTGTACTAAATGAGCTTTTTGGTGTATCAACAAAGATTCGTCTTATTAAGCCAGAAATCATTTTTGTAATTTTTCATTTTGTTTAGTTTTAAGGATACTCAAAGATGTTAATTGTAATGATAAACATATAATTGAATTCATATAATTCATAAATGAGTGATTATCTTGCATGCTTACCTTGGTATTCTGCAGGTGTTCCATAAATGCTTGATAATGCCAAGACATCTATGGCCCCTGCATGTTTTAGTCTTTACAGTGAAACTGACTTTCTCTAAGCAGGAAGGGAAATAAATACATGAATTGAGCTTGGAGGTTGGCCCCTGCTTCTTTGTGTCTTTTGTCCATTTTCGGGATATCGTGATATTTAGTTTCTAGGAGTTTAATTGCTCTAGTAGATTCAAGAGTGTAAGACTTGACATGAAGTGTGTAGGAAACTACAAACAGTTTGCTGGTGTTCAGGCTAAAGCATGAGTCCCCTATAATGAGAGAAGAAGCCAGGGGGTCAGAAGCACCAAAAGAGAGAGTTTTCATGAAATGTGTTTAAGACATCAGACTTAGGGTCATCTGGGTGGCTCCGTTGGTTAAGCGTCCGCCTTCAGCTCAGGTCTTGATCTGAGGGTCCTCAGAATGTTCCCCACCAGCCTCCCTGCTCAGCGGAAGTCTGCTTCTCTTTATCTCGCTGCTTCCCCCCTCACACCCCATGCTGACAAAAAGTGCTTGCACATTCCCTCTCTTGCAAATGAATTAATAAAATATATATAAAAAAAATCTGGACACAATTGGGAGCCATTGAGGGACTATGGGTCAGAGGCTGACAATATGAGCTGTGCGTTTTGGAACTCAGTCCAGTGGAACTGAATGGAATAGGACAGCTGGTCAGGAGGCCGGGGCTATAGTTCCCGCCCTGAACGGTGAGCGTTGGCCCTAGGCCAGAGTGCAGAAGCCGGAATGGCTTTGAGGGGGAAAAAAAAAAAATTGGAGTCAGGAACGAGTACAAATTATACCTCTTGGAATGTCACTTTTTTTTTTTTTTAAAAGATTTAGAGGGCATAAAAGGAACGGGAGGGCCAGATGGGGAGAGACAGCTTCAGACTCCCCACTGATGGCAGAGACCCACGCAGGACTGGATCTTAGGACCCTGAGCTGAAATCAAAAGTGAAACACTGAACTGACTGAGTCCCCCAGGAGACCCTCATTTTGCTATTTTAATTTGAGGGTGTTATTGGAGTCTACCATGAGCCCATATCAGTAGGAATCTAAGTGTATATCACAGCCTTTTTAACAGCCTTCTAAAAATTTCCCACCAAACCCTCAGGTGTGATGCCTGCTTTCAGAGTCACTAGGAGCTTTTTGGAACAGTTACAGTTGGTTTTTAGTTCCTTTGTCTCTCTTTGTCCTTTTCTTCCCTTCTCTTCTTAATAATTACTTACGGGCGTAAGTTTGTTTTCCAGGTAGACTCTAGCATGTTTCTCATTACTTGTCTATATCTTTTGTTTTCTTTCAACACTACTTCTGTAACTCCCCAAATTCCTAGTTCTCTCTTATTGCCAGGTTCCTGATATGGAGGAAAAGTTCTGATAATTAGATAACATGCAAATTAATCCATATTTCAATGATTGCTTTTGAGATAAGATCCCAGGAAAAGAACTCCAGAGGAGCTATCTCTTGATGGCGGAAGTGCAGGTACTGGCAGCTTAGTTGAGAAGATGGATTCAGGAACAGACAGATATTCCCTCAAATATAACCACATCAGATGTCAAATATTGCCATTTCATCATTCTTGCCTCTCATGAAGGGGCTTTTCATCTAGGTTTTTCCACTCATTTTCTTTATACACTGGTGAAAACACAGAATATTTGAGGCCTTTTATTTAGTTCAAGTCTACCAGGGATGGATTAAGAGTAACCAGCAGGTTCACAATTAATTGGATAGACTGAAAACTGGTTAGTTCAGAATCCCAAGTGACTGTGTTGAAAAACAAGAGTTAAATTTTACAGCTAAGACAAAATCCAGCACTTACTGATTAAGGGTCTACTTCTGTTTTCTATATCACCATTCATCTCCATGGTCCATGCCTTCAGCCCCTAGGCTCCATTCCACCTGCTTCCTTTGCCAGTCTTGATTAAGTCAGAGTGATATCTGGAAGGACCTCACCTAACTCTGAAATTAGTCTTATGCTCATAAAGTTGGCTTCCCTGCAGTAAGCAGCTGCCTGTCCATCTAGTCTCAGCCTACTGTGTGAAACCATGTGGGATAGTCTCTCTGATGGGTTTCATCTCTATTTCTGCTTCGTAATTCAGTTCCCCTGCTGGATTTGGAGGCTTGCCTTGAACTCCAGCCCAACTGACTAGGATCTTGTCAACATGCCTAGCACTTGACATTCCCTATAATTTGGCAGTTGGATACTGTTTCCCTGAGTTCCAGCTACTGAAAAGGGTCTTGTTCCAAATTAAATGGACCACCCAGACTCAGAGCCTGCCACCCACCTGACTTTGTGCATCGCCGTCGCCTGGTGACTCCTGGTGTCCAGCAGATGAGATCCTTATTAACATTAGGGATGCTTGGAACTAACACCACCCTTTTGGAATATGCTATAAATTACCTTCTATTCCTAGGGGGAAGGCCATTTTAAACCCAGCCAGTGTTTTTCCCTACCACTGGTTCTATTTCCAGCTCCTTGCCCCCACACCTACCCCACATATATCAAGGCTTAGCATGCCCTGCTACCCACAATTGGATACTAATATGTTAAGAATCTTGTTTGTCTAAATTACTTTCATTGACACCAAATTTAACCTCAACATGATTTAATGTTTCTGCTGAGCCTGTATTATGTTCAGCAAAGCGTATAAACCTATAGAATAAAGATTTGGGAGTTTATAGTTCAATGCAATATATCTGAAAGGCAGTAGTTGACAAACCAATATTATACTGTATTTCTGAAGTTAATATTAGAAACGCAGCCAAGGTTGATGAGACTCTAAATGATAAGTTGAAGGAGAGAATGCATAGCTGCTCTTGGTATGAAAGGAAGCCTGCAGAAAAGAGATGCTCACTGTTTAGTTTTCCAAGTTTCTAAGGAGAAAAAAGTCTTGGACTTTTTTGTGGAGTCATTTATGTAGAAAGCAATGGTACAAAGAAACTTGCTGAGGGAGAAAGAGGAAATGATTGGCTATCATAGGCATATTGTTGATCAGAGGAAGCACCCCTTGAAGGTTTAATATAGAGCAGTCCATTTGAGTGGACTAACAGTCATAACACCTGCTCAAAGAATACTTAATCTCTCCTTAATTAGACTGGCAGTGTCGTAAGGTGAGCCAACAATAACCATAGACTATGCCAGGTTTATTTCCGAGTCATGTTCTTCCTATTTAGGTTTGTAATTACGTCTGTACTACCTGAGAACTGGGCACTTTACCCTCTTGGGCAATGCCTTTCCTGGCTATGACCCTACTGCCAAGAATTACCTGAATCTCAAAACCAGTGCCACAAATCTAAGAAAGGGATAAATTTAAGATGAAGGAATTAAGCTGTAAAATGTTTGGCTTGCAGGTATCAAATAGTAAATTGGACTTCTTGGGTAGTCAGTAGAAGTTCTACTGATGCAATAAAATCACTTCATTTGATTGGTGGCTAATCCTCCCTGTTAAGATCTGCAGAGCTGAGGACTAGAACTCCAGTAAATGGAATCTTGGCCAATCAGCTCTTGTTCTTCTGTATAACCCTACAGTAAAGTGTACTAACTGTGAGCACTGGCCACCACACTGATGTTATAGAGTTGAAAATGTTGCACTAAAACACATAGGTGGTGAATGTTTAACATCAGTTGGATAGCTTTTTTTTTTTTTTTTTTAACAGAGAAACAGAATGATTTAATTTACAGAATTTTTCATTGTCCTGCAGAGTAGCCTACTTTATTATTGACATATAGCAAATAATTTTATGTATCGTATAACAGACATACAGTGTTAGCTTCAGGTGTACAACATAGTGATTTCACACTAAAAATGATGCAAAATGATCCCAATAAATCTAGTTAACACCAGACATCATGCAAAGTTAATACAATATTATTAAGTATATTCCTCAGGCTGTGCATTGCATCTCATGACTTACTTTGTAACTGGAGGTTTGTACTTCTTGATCCCTTGCATTCATTTTGCACTCCCCAAGACTCCTCTCTTCTGACAATTATTAGTTTGTTCTATGTGTTTATGAATCTGGGTTTTGTTTTGGTTTTTTTTTTTTTTTTTTTTTTTTTTTTTTTTTTTTTTTTTTTTTTTTTAGATTGCACATACTTGTGAAACCCTGTGGGGTTTGTCTTTCTCTAACTTGATTCTACTTAGCATAATACTCTCAAGGTCTAACCATGTTGTTACAAATGGTAGGATTTCATTCTTTTTGTGGCTGAGTACTATTCCATTGTGTTTATATACATTATGTCTTTTATCCATTCATCCAGCAATGGACTTTTAGGTTGGTTCTACATCTTGGCTATTGTAAATAAATTTCAGTGAATGTGAAGATGTATTTATCTATTTAAATTGATACTTCTGTTTTCTTCACATAGGTACCTAGTAGTAGAATTGCTGCAACCTCTAGTGTTTCTATTTATTTTTTGAGGAACATCCATACTGTTCTCCATGGTGGCTGCATCCATTTACATTCCCACCAACAGTGCACGAAGTTCCCTTTCCTCTGCATCCTCACCAGCACTTATTATTTTTGTCTTTTTGGTAATCACCATTCTGACAGGTGTAAGGTGGTATCTTTACTGTGGCTTGGATTTGTATTTCCCTGATGACTAGTAATGTTCAGCATTGTTTCATGGGCTCTTTGGTCATCTGTATGTCATCTTCGGAAAAAGTCTATTCAGATCTGTTTTTAAAATCAGCTTTTTGTTGTTGTTGTTATGTTGTGTGGGTTTTTAAATATATTTGGATATTAATAGGTTTATGATTTGAAGATATTGTCTCCCATCCAGGTGGTTGCCTTTTTTTTTTTTTTACTTTTAATTTTTTATTTTTTATAAACATATATTTTTATCCCCAGGGGTACAGGTCTGTGAATCACCAGGTTTACACACTTCACAGCACTCACCAAAGCACATACCCTCCCCAATGTCCATAATCCCACCCCCTTCTCCCAAACCCCCTCCCCCCAGCAACCCTCAGTTTGTTTTGTGAGATTAAGAGTCACTTATAGTTTGTCTCCCTCCCAATCCCATCTTGTTTCATTGATTCTTCTCGTACCCACTTAAGCCCCCATGTTGCATCACCACTTCCTCATATCAGGGAGATCATATGATAGTTGTCTTTCGCTGCTTGACTTATTTAGCTAAGCATGATACACTCTAGTTCCATCCATGTTGTCGCGAATGGCAAGATTTCATTTCTTTTGATGGCTGCATAGTATTCCATTGTATATATATACCACATCTTCTTGATCCATTCATCTGTTGATGGACATCTAGGTTCTTTCCATAGTTTGGCTATTGTGGACATTGCTGCTATAAACAGGTGGTTGCCTTTTTGTTTTTGTTGTTCTTGATGGCTTCCTTTGCAGTACGGAAGGTTTTTTTAGCATGATGTAGTCCCACTTGTTTATTTTTGCTTTTGTTTTCCTTTTCTTTGAGACAGAGTCAAGAAAAATCACTAAACTCAAAAAGCTTGCAGCTTATATTTTCCTCTAGGAGTTTAATGGCTTCAGGTCATACATTCAACCTTTTAACCATCTTGAGTTTTGGAATCCAGTTTTATTCCTTTACACAGAGCCATGCAATTTTCCCAACACTATTTATTGAAGAGACTCCTTTCCCCCTTGTATATTCTTGGATTCCTTGTTATAAATTAATTGACCATATATGCTTTGGCCTATTGCTGGGCTCTCTCTTCTCTTGCACTCATCTGTGTTCTGCTTTTGTGCCAATACCTTACTGCTTTGATTACTATAGCTTTGTAGTATAGTTTCAAATCAGACAGCATGATATCTCTTGCTTTGCTCTTGAGATTATTTTGGCTATTCTGGGTATTTTGTGGTTTCTTACAGATTTTAGAATTATTTCTCTGAAAAATGCTACTGGAGTTTTGCTAGGGATTACAGTGGATCTTTTGATTGTTTTGAATAGTATAGATATTCATGCTCATAGATTAAATAAGAATGTTAATGTATCTATTGATTTGTCTCTTTTATTTCTTTCATCAATATTTAAAATTTGTCAATGGATGGATCTTTCTTGGGTTAAACTTATTACTAGGTATTTCATTCTTTTTTTAAAAATTTTTATTTATTTATTTTGACAGAGAGAGAGAGAGATCACAAGTAGGCAGAAAGGCAGGCAGGGAGAGAAGGGGAATCAGGCTTCTGGCTGAGCAGAGAGTCCAATGTGGGGCCCAATCCCAGGACTCTGAGACTATGACCTGAGCTGAAGGTAGAGACTTTAACCTACTGAGCCACCCAGGTGCCCCGGTATTTTATTCTTTTGATGCAATTTTAAGTGGGATTGTTTTCTTTACTTATCTTTCTAATTGTTTATTAGTGAATGAAAATGCAACAGATTTTTGTTTTTTTTTTATTATGATGATGATGATTAGTAATAAGTTCCATGCTCAGCATGGAATGCAATCTGGAGCTTACGCTTAATGACCCCGAGATCAAGACCTGAGCTGAGACCAAGAGTCAGAAGTTCAATTGACTGAGTTGCCCAGGTGCCCCTGTGTATTAATTTATTTAACATAAAATATACTTTTCTTGACTCAGAAGGTCATAAAAATTACTGTTAAGGTAGATACCAGGCAAACAAAAGGTGATGTAGAGGTCCAGTTACCTTGGGGTTTAAACTAAGAGAAAAGGTAAAATGTTTTCATGCAGTACATACTTCTTTCTTTAAATAACAGTTGTAACAAACAGCAGAAAGAATTGTGGAATGCTGCACTTATGATCCATACAAAACTCCAACATTTTGGATTATGCATAATTTAAGGAAATGTCTCAACCCTTTTTAAATGCTGTAGTAGCTAAAAAGGCATGCCTTACTTAGGTGGGTATAGGAATGCAGTTTAGAAAAAAGAGAGCTATCACACTGGAACTACTCAATTTCTTCAAAATCACTGAGCAAGAAAAGCAACATTGAACTTCCATATTGATTTTACACAACCTCTACATAGTACCCTGACTTAAATCCAAGAGCAAAACTTAAGACTCTCTTCCTTTATTTTTGATAAACAATTACATCGTAAAGTTAGATGACCTTTCCCTCAGGATTTTACCTGGGAGTGGCCTTTTTAACTATTTATTTAAAAGAGGGTAGGTTTGGCACTTTTATACTAATGTTGCCTATGTTAATATTTCTTGGGATCTTAGGAAGATTCACATTCTTTACAGGTGATTGAACACGGGCTGGAGCCCCACCCTCTAAGCCAGCCTAGGATTTCTCCAGTTTATTTTGTGCATCAATTTGTGTAACAATCTCATCCATGGTGGTCTCCACTACAATTCCCCATTGCCATTTCTGGAAGAGTATTGTGAACCTTGGGGTGTCTAGTGGCCCAGCTGGTTAAGTGTCCAACTCTTGGTTTCAACTTGGGTTATAATCTCGGGGTTGAGCCCTTTCTGGGGCTCTGTACTCAGTGGGGAGTATGCTTGAGGATTCTCTCTATCCCTCTTCCCCTCCCCCTGCTCACATTCTCTCTCTCTCAAATAAATCTTAAAAAAAAAAAAAAAAAAAAAAAGAATTGTGAACCTTGTCTGCATGTAAAATTAAATCCAGTTCAGAGACATATTCAAAACACTTGTCTAATGTTTCCACAAATACTTGAACTACTTCCAAAATACCAAGTTCATTTTCCAAAGAATCCACACAGAAGTCAAAATATAACGTTGTGTAATGTTTGTAAACAAGTTTGTTGTCAGATTGTCCAATTAACAATACCTCTTCTAGGAAATTACAAAAGTTTTCATCCCTTAGACACCTTATGGATTGTCTCTCTGATATTTTGCTGTTACAGATCTTTACAGTAGGGCTGGTGGAACTTGGAGAGCCACAGTTTCCCATGGTTCTTGAAGATGAGTATCTTCTTCATCCCAGATGAGCTGTCCTGACTGGGTGGGGGCTGGTGGGTGAGCCTTCCCTGGGGATCTTACCAGCAATCTTTCACCACCTGTTGTATAGTAATTTTGTATCCCGCAACTTTACTGACTTCATTTATTAGTCCTAAGTGGTTTTTTTGTTTGTTTGTTTGTGGAGTATTTAGGGTATCCTATGTATTCTGTCCTATCATCTATAAATAGTGACAGTTTTACTTCTTCCTTTCCAACTTGTGTGCTTTGTATTTCCTGTCTAATTGCTATGGTTAGGATTTCTAATACCATGCTGAATTAAAATGGTGAGAGTAGGCATCCTTGTCTTGTTCCGGATATTAGAGGAAAGGCTTTCAGTTTTTTACCATTGAGTATGATATTAGCTGTGGGTTTGTCATATATGGCCTTTGATATGTTGAGGTACATCTCCTTTATACTTCATCATGAAAGGTTGTTGAATTTTGTCAAATACTTTTTTTTTTGCACCTATTGAAATGGCCATATGATTTTTATCTTTCATTTTATTACTGTGGTGTATCATGCTGTTTGATATGCAGCTCTTGAACCATCCTTGCATCCCTGGAATAAATCCCACTTGACCATGATGTATGATCCTTGTAATATATTCCTTAAATTCTTTAAATTTGTTAAGGATTTTATTAACTTATTTGTTGAGGATTTGTGCATCTGTGTTATTAGAGATAGTCACCTATAATTTTCTTGGGGGCATCCTTGTCTGGTTTTGGTGTCAGAGTAATGCTTGCC
The DNA here is from genome assembly GCF_022355385.1 of Mustela nigripes. Classification (NCBI taxonomy): domain Eukaryota; kingdom Metazoa; phylum Chordata; class Mammalia; order Carnivora; family Mustelidae; genus Mustela; species Mustela nigripes. The sequence continues at coordinate 69,022,954 of NC_081564.1, forward strand.
TCATAAAATAAAATTAGAAGCATTCCCTGCTTTTCAATTTTTTGGAGGAGTTTGAGAAGGATAGGTTTTGAATCCTGTTTGAATATTTGGTAGAATTCACCAGTGAAGCTGTCTAGTCCTAGGCTTTCTGTTCAGAGATTGTTGATACTAATTCAGTCTCCTTACTAATAATCGATCTCTTCAGATTTTCTATTTCTTTATGATTCTGTCTTAGAAGATTATAAGTTTCTGGGAATTTATTCATTTCTCCTAAGTTGTCCAACTTATTGATATATCATTGTTTGTAGTAGTCTCTTATTTTTTGGATATCTGTCATATCAGTTGTGATTCCTCTTTGATTTTGTTCTTTTTTTCTTTTGAGACCTTTTTTCCCCTTGGTGAGTCTAGCTAAAGGTTTGACAGTTTGGTTTGTTCATTCAAAGAACGAGCCTCTTCGCTTCATTGATCTTTTCTATTGTTTTTTTAGTCTCTATTTTCACTCTGATCTTTATTGCACTTTGGGCTTCATTTTTCTTTTTCTTCTTCTTTTTTTGTTTTGTTTCCTTAAGGTATTTTCTTACTGATTTTCTGTCTAAGGATCTATCCGTTAATATAAGTGGGGTGTTAAAGTCCCCTAATATTGTATTGCTGTCAATTTCTCTCTAAGGCCTGTTAATGTTTCCTTTATACATTTTGGTGCTTATATGTGGGAGGAGTATATATTTATAAACATTATAGCTTCTTGCTAGATTGACCCTTTTATCATTATGTAGTACCCCTCTTTGTCTTTTTTTTAAAAGTCTTTGTTTTAAATTTATGTTGTCCAATATGTGTATAGCCATACTAGCTTTCTTTTCGTTTCCATTTTTATGGAATATCTTTTTTCCATCCCTTTGCTTTTAGTCTGACTATGTCCTTCTAAATCAAATCTCTTGTAGATACTACATAGATGTCTTTTTATCCATTCAGCCACTCTTTTGTTTTGATTGAAGAATATAATCTATTTACATTTAAAGTAATTATTGATAGATATGTACTTAATCCCACTTTGTTAATTGCTTTCTGGCTATTCTCTTGTGGTTACTGTGTGAAGTTCATATATTAACTTGTGTGTACTATAACAGTGTATTTTAAGTTGATAGCAAATTAAATTTGAAAGCATTCCAAAACTACATTTTTGCCCTCTTCCCCCATATTTTATGTTTACAATGTCACATTTTATATCTTTTCATTTTATGTATCCCTTAACTAATTATCGTGGCTTTAGTTAATCTTAATAGTAGCTTTATAAATGTCTAATCCACTGCCTTTCCTATGTTTATCTTTTCCAATGAGATTTTTACTTTTTTAATGGTTTCTTGTTATTGATTAGTTCCATTTCTTTTCAGATTAAAGAAGTCTCATAGCATTTGTTGTAAAGCCAGTTTAGTAGGGATAAACTTTAGCTTTTGCTTATCTGGGAAACTATCTCTTCTTCTATTCTGAATGATAACCTTGTTAGGTAGAATATTTTTGGTTCTGAATTTTTTTCTTTCATCACTATGAATATGTCCTCCCACTCCCTTCTAACCTGCACAGTTTCTGCTGAGTAATCTATTGATTACTACTCTTGATTACTACTCTTAAGAGTTTCCTTTGTATATAATAATTTCTTTTTCTCCTGCTTTTACAATTGTTTCTAACTTTGGACATTTTAATTATAATGTATGTTGGTGTGGTTCTTTTTGGGTTCATCAATTTTGGAACTCTCTGGGCTTCCTGAATCTAGATGTCTCTTTCCTTCCTAGGTTAGGGAAGTTTTTAGCCTACCTTTTCTTTTCTTTTCTTTTCTTTTCTTTTCTGTGTTCCAGAATTCATTTCTTATGCACTACATCCAGTGCTCCATGCAATATGTGCCCTCCATAATACCCACCACCAGGCTCACCCAACCTCCCACCCCCCTCCTTTCCAACACCCTCAGTTTTTTTTTTCTCAGAATACACAGTTCCTCATGGTTCTTCTCGCCCTCCAATTTTCCCCAACTCCCTTCTCCTTTCCAGCTGCCCATGTCCTCTGTGTTATTCCTTATGCTCCATAAATAAGTGAAACCGGATGATAATTGACTCTCTCTGCTTGACTTATTTCACTCAGCATAATCTCCCCCAGTCCTGTCCCTGTTGATACAAAAGTTGGGTATTCATCCTTTCTGAGGGAGGCATAATACTCCATAGTATATATGGACCATATCTTTATCCATTCATCCATTGAAGGGTATCTTGGTTCTTTCCACACTTTGGTGACTGTGGCCATTGCTGCTATGAACATGGGGTACATGTGGCCCTTCTTTTCACTACACCTGTATCTTTGGAGTAAATACCCAGTAGTGCAATTGCAGGGTCATAGGATAGCTCTATATTTAATTTCTTAAGGGATCTCCACACTGTTTTCCAAAGTGGCTGCACCAACTTGCATTTCCACCAACAGTGTACAAGGGTTCCCCTTTCTTCACATCCTCTCCAACACATGTTGTTTACTGTCTTGTTATTTTGGCCATTCTTACTGGTGTAAGGTAGTATCTCAATGTGGTTTTGATTTGAATCTCCCTGATGGCTAGTGATGATGATTTTTTTTTTCTTTAAAAAGTTTCTTCGCCTTTCTTTTCTCCTTGGGAGGCTTTTATAATGCAAATATTCTGTTTGATGTTGTTCTATCAGTCCCTTAAGTTGCCTTCATTCTTAAAAATATTGTTTTTCCTTTCTGCTGCTCTGTTGGGGTGATTTCTTTTCCTTTGTCTTCCATCTCACTGACTTTACTGCTTCATCTGGTCTGCTTTTGAGCCCTCTAGTGTATTTTCAATTCAGTTATTGTATTCTTCAGTTCTGTGATGTCTCTTTGGTACTTTCTTACATTTTCTCTCTTTATTGAAATTCTCAATGTGTTCATTCTTCTCCCAAGATCAGTAAGCATCTTTATGACCATTGCTTTGAATTCTTTATCAGGCAAATTACTTATCTTTTTATCCTTAAGGTCTTCCTGAGCTTTTTGTTTCTGTGTGTAAGGTGAGGCAGCTCCTCTGTTTTGAAGGAGTGACTTCATGTAGATGATGAAGCTTCTCATTTACCCTGCCCTAGCTCTTGGTTGTCTCTCAAAACCTCCAGATTGTCTAAACTTCTTGAATTTTTTTTGATATGTCTTCATTGTTGAGGGTGTGCTGAAACCTATATAAAGTGACCATTCCAAGGAGAGGAATCTTAGCCCCTAGTTTCAGGCTGATTAGAAGACAAACTCTCAAGCAGCAGTTTTTAAAGTATGTAAGTATATGTACCATTCTATGGGGCCACAGTTGTAAAGACTGCTGACCTCTAGGTCATGTTATCTGGAGATGTATCCTAGGCAACATTTGCAAAAATTGGGGAAGTGTAGAAACAAGTGTAGAAACTCCTTTGTGTGAAGTCTCATCTCTCATCAAATTGTAGCAAGGCCAAAAGGGTATGCAAAGATTGTTTCTCCCTGATTATCTTATGTGGATGCTTAGCCTCTAGATATGTGGCGAACCTGAAGTCTGTCTATCAGGCTGAAGTTCCAGGCTAAGTAAATAGGTCTTTTCATGGGAGGAATGGAGTTGTGTTTCAGTCTGCTGTCTGTGTAATGCCCTGGATATGGTGGCCTACCAGGAACATTCTTTCCTATTGTTACTTTTAGGTGCAGCTCAGGAATGTTGCCACCCTCCCCGCCCCCCACCAGCCATGAGAGCCAGGCAATCAAGGATATCCCCTGTGTGGATTATGATGCCTTTTTGCTTTAGCAGTGTAGAGGTGGAGGGGCAGGGCTCACTCACTGGCTTCAGAAAGGAAGTAGAAATCCTCTCGATGGTGTCCTTTTGTGGGTTCCAGGAATGCAGTGAAAGAATACCTTACCTCTCTGCATGCACCAGCTTTAGGTTGGGGGTGGACGAATGCCATGACTGATTCCATTCACCAGCTCTAGCCAAGGAGCAAAGGATGTTACAATTTCCCATGCTTGTGGACTTTAGCTAGGGAGCATGAGAATGCCATGGTGGTTCATACTTGCCCAGCTGGGAAGTGGGAGAGTACATGGTTCATACATGTTCTCTGGCTTTAGCAAGTCAGCAGGATAGTGGTGTGAATGTCTGGGCCCTCCTGTTTTGATAAGGTGGCCGGAAGTGCCATGTCTAAGTTAGCTTGTCTAAGCTAGCTTACCTGTGTTGACAGAAAAATTGGCACCCATCAGTGCTTTCATCTCTGGGGATAGTTTCAACCATAACCCATTCCTCCAGTAGAGCTTTTATTTTATTTTTTAAATTTTTATTATGTTAGTCACCATATGGTATATCATTAGTTTTTGATGTAGTGTTCCAAAATGCATTGTTTACATATAACACCTAGTCCTCCATGCAATACATTTCCCTCTTTAATACCCAGCACCAGGCCAACCCACCCCCCACCCACTCCCCTCTAAAGCCCTCAGTTTGTTTCTCAGAGTCTACAGTCTCTCATGGTTTGTCTCCCCCTCTGATTGCTCCTCCTTCATTTTTCCCTTACTTCTCCTCTATGCTATTCCTTATGTTCACCAAGTAGGTGAAACCATATGTTAATTGACTTTTTCTGCTTGACTTATTTCACAGTAGATGCCTTTAGATTAGTAAATGCTTTTCTTTTACATATAGCCAAGGTGATTTTCAAACTGCATTTTTTTTTTCCCCTGGGGGTGAGACTATGTGCAAGTTATTCAGAAAGGAAATTTCAGTTTCCCTGAGCACTTTGGGACCTCTGGACATCAGCCTTGTTGGTTTTCTAAGCTAGGTATTTTAGGGGTTCATCTTTGTCATGAAGATCCCAAGGGTTAGGGTGCTTGATATGAGGTACCAATACCTTGCTCTTCCAGGGGAAATAAGAGATTCGAGATTCTTCCCTATTGTGTGTTGCCCCACTGGTTTTGGGGTTTTGGTGAGATCGTCTCTCTCTCCTACTGGTCTCAATGTGGTTTTTTTGTTTTTTCTTGTGGAGAAGCAGTCGATGTAGTTTCAGATCTTTTTCAGGGGAAAATGATCCATATGTAGCTATAGATTTGGTAAGTTCGTGGGAGGAGATAAGTTCAGGATACTCCTACGCTGCCATCTTCTGGATAGTATTTTGGTTATGGGGTGACAGCTGACTGATGAGGATGCTGGCGTTGGCTCTCTGGTGGGGAGACAATTGACCCATCAGGCTGTTGTACAATATTAAGTCATCTTACTGCAGTATTTGTTCCCACATTTGCACAACTACTCGGAGTCCTTATTGTTTATAAAACTTCTGAAGACTGAAGTACATAAAGGGTAAAGGGAAGAAAAATTCTGCAATAGAGGTCAAATAGACTTATAACGATGCCTTGAGAGAAAACATCTGGAGTCTTAACCCTAATACTTCGGATTTAAAAGAGTAACTTGCTGAAAAATACTCAATAAAGATAATGTCTATGCATATTTGGATACTTTTTTTCCTCATTATGGCATGATACTTTGCCACTCATACTATTTATAGTCTCTTTTCAGATGCTAGCCTATCATGTAGGAGGAAAGAAAACTTCTCAGTTGGGCAGTATCAAAAGTATAATGCCTTTCAAAATCCGCAGTATCTAAATAAGGTGGTAGCAGTGAGTTGAGTAAAATACAGGTAATATCAAGGGAAAGTTCTCTTTAGAGAAAATTTACATCTGGCTAAAATGAAAGTTTTGGACTTTTCCAGAAGGGAAAAAGAGAGTAGTTGCAAAGAAAAAAAAAAAGTCAAACCTCAGTGTTGTTTCTCTTTTTAAATTTGTAAATACTTATTTTTAAAATTGATTTTTTCTTATTTTTATGAATTTTGATAAGTACAAAGGATTGTGTAAATGCCCCCAAATCAAGATATCTGAAATTCCTCATCCCCCCCAAATTCTCTCCTTTCTTCCCTTTTCAAGTAGAACATTCCCCACAGCCTGACCCTTGGCAACCACTCTTCTGTTCTCTTTATCGATTATATGCTGATAGTATCACCACCCAGAAAAACAATGAACAACTAAGGTCTTAAAGAAAATACTTCAAAAATTGATTTAGGTAAATGTTTTTGCAGACACACATTTGCAGAGAAATTTAAAAAGCTTTCAAACCTAAAACATCTGAAATTCTAAGGTAGAAGTTGAACAAATTTGAATTTGTGGGGAAAAAAATATTTCTCACTATTAAAGCCTGTTCCTGCCACCTTACCTTGAAAAACTTCAGATATCAACTTAAAAATGGGACCGGGTGCATAGTAATTCAAAATTATTTTGGGGGGGGTGAAGTGAACAAACTGTTGAAGACCAATCAAGGAAAAGATTGGTCCTCCTTTGAAGCATTGATTCATCAACCTCTCTCCAAACTAAGATCCTTCTGTTTTCCTTACATATTCCCCTGTATTTCTCCTCTTAAGAAGTTTCATCACTTGTAATTAGGTGTTCATTTAATAATTAATATCTATCTTCCACGATGTTCAGATGTATTGCTTTACCAATCTAATTGCTAGATTTAGGACCAAACCTGGGATTCTTGAGGGCAAAGATCACATCTTTATATTCCCAGATTCTGGTACTCTGCCTAACATATAATAATTTGCAAAAAGTGTTTTTTTAAGTGATGGATATAGTGAGAGATGTTATGAATCTCTTAATGAGTCAAGGGAGAACCTTATGGGACATCATGGTGGCGTTGGCTAACTCTCAACCAAAATTTCATGCTCACCCTCATATGACTTGGAGATTTTGTGAGGAGGCAGCGACTCCTGGGGTGACATTTCCCGGACCATTGCCAAGGGGGTGTGGGTAGGAAGATGCCTATAATTTCTGGGCCTGCTTTTGTATTGAATGAAGTCATGATGCCTTCTCTGTTCTCTTTCCCCTTCCACTGATGGGATGGAGAGGTCTTCCAGGACTTGGGGGAGGGCATATATATATGGAATATAAGCATTCGTAGCATTGTGCCTTCTATAGTTGGGGTTTGGTTGGTTGGTTAGAGCAGTTAGCCTAAGCACAAAGGTCCAGTGTTTTTACCGTCTAAGGGAAGACCAGATCCATATCTGTTTAGAAGTAACAGACATACACACTTGCCTCAGCAGCAGCAACAACAAAGACAAGAAAGGAAGATTGGGATAGGCAAATCTCCAGTGAATAAATGAATAAGATTTAGCGGCTTAAAAACTTAAACATTTCAACTAGGAACTGTATCAAAAGAGTAGGTTGAAATGAACAAAACAAAAAAAAAATACGCCACTAAACACGCCACTAAACAACTAGCCTAAACAGTGGGAATCCAAACTATAGTGTTCCTGAGGGAAAACAGTCAAAAGAAGAAGAAACATTAAGATAGCATTTACATCTGTTAAAAAGAAGTAGGCAGTAATTGTCAGTGAGGACTCTGGCTCAGGGGGAGCTAAGGGGCAGACCAGACAGTGTTGTTGAAAGTCTGAATGAACATTTCTCCTGTGTTTGTTAAATACTGCCAAGGCCATATTTCCAGTGCTCAACACATGTTTCCAGGTTTTGCAGAGCATGTCTAAATGCAACTTTGAAAGTCCCCTTCCTTCCTTTAAAATAGGAATTGAGTAAAGAAAAAAATTGCAATCAGGCATTTAAAATCTGAGAGCATATTTCTGGCTCAGATGAATTACAGCCTTTTTCATATACTTTGAAAAACTGAGCCAGGGGAATGAAAATAATTTCCACACTCTTCCATATTTCATCCAGTGGGTAAAGAAACAACTATCTACAATGGGCAAAGTGCTGTGGGGAATGCTCCAGTTTGTCCTTAGTAAGCTCATCATATGTATGTGTTGGGCGGAGGGTACAGATAGAGGGGGCAACAGGCCCGAGCACAGAGGTTTAAGTGATGCAGCCATCTAGGACAGCTCTGTGACTTTATGGAAAAAAGTCTCAGTCTCAGGAGAATTGTTTTTCTGAGAAAGAGGGTCAGGACTAACTGGCTTCAAGGCAACTTACAAATGCCCCTGGGGAGCTGACATTTTAGCCACCTGGGATTACAAGAGGCAGCAAAATGGATTTTTCTGCACAAGTATGGCTGATAGTGAGGGTATAGCAATAGAAAGAGTTGCTGCAGGTCTAGGTTTGCAAAGCTTAGATGTAGCTGACCGCTTCAGTTCATGTCCCTGGAAAACTTGAATTGAGGGCCCAACGTCACTGCTGAACTCTGGGCGATGGCTTAGCTGGTTTTCATGAACCATGTCCCTGTAAATACTGTGAAGCACAGCATCGGGTCAGGCTGACATGCTTCATTTGCTAGGTGCTTCTTCGCTCCGTGCTTTCTAATATTTGGAAACCTACAGCATATTGTATCCTGTTTCACCAAGAAAGGAAAACAAACATCATTGCAGAGCTGGATAAGGGACACGTGTGAAGAGGAGGAATTTTTTACTTCAGCAGAAGGACTTGGTCAGGATAAGGGTTGAGGGGTCCACCAAAACCCAGATTTAGTCATCCCATTTTCCCAATTTTCTCTACTTCTTTCCTTTTTTAAAAAAGGGTCTTTCTTTTTGATTACCTAACCCATGTCATATGTAATCATCATGCCTGAAATTCAAGGGATGTTCATTAAATGCTGTGAGAGAAAAATTAGGTCCGTGGGGAACTCAGAGAAAAACTAATTCTGAATGAGAGTGATCAGCTGAGACTTTAAGGAAAAGACAGTAATTGACCTTGACTTTGAAAAATAGGAATTTTTTCTTCACTCTGTATAACAGAAAAACTTCACTCTGTATAACATACATACGGAAACATGCCCAAACCTTAAGTGTACAGGTAGATGAGTTGTTTTGAAATAGAAGTAAAGCCTTTTGAGAACATTGAAACTATCATGCGTCCTCTGGCACTGTCCTTCCTTCCTACCAGAGAGTAACCATTATCCTGACATTTAACACCACAGACTAGTTGCATCCATACCTTCAGTTTATATAAAAGTATAATTACACAGTATGTATTCTTCCATGTCGGGCTCTTTTAACATTTTGTTTCTAAGTATTGTTGCATAGCCTCACTTTTCACTAATTATCATTGTTCTGTGGTATTCTGTTTAATGTATATACTGTGGTTATGTACATGAATGTTGATATAAATGTTTCCACTTGCATTTGGTTCTTAAAGATAATGATGCTAAGAGTTTTTTTTTTTAACATGCTTTTGATGTTCAGGTATATACATCTTTCTTGAGTACGTATTTGAGAATGAAATGGTTGGGTCATAGAGTATGCATATGATTTAACTCCACTTGGTATGTCTAACTGTTTTCCAGAGAGGTTGTTGAATAAATTTCAAAACAAACTGTGGGGAAGAGAATTAGAGACAGAAAATTTCCTGGTGAGGAGACAGACACATGAAAGAGCCAGAGTGTCGTAGGGTGGTTAGAGTCTCGAGTGTATGAGGGTTACACTCATAGGTAAGTCACACATAGGCAGAGAGAAGACTATGGGAAGCTTGAAGACCTTTCTTGGAAATTGGAACTTTGCTATAAGTAATGGGAAGTCCTCGAAGAAGCTAAGGTAGGAGAGTGACAAGGTCAACTCTGTGTTTTAGGAAGAGGAGTCAGTACGGACTGGCTGCTGGGTTTGGTAGAAGATGAGATTCTGACTTAGCTCCTGATTTCCATCCTCAGTACCCTATTTAGGAGAGAGAATCGCTGAAGTTCCTGAGTAAGTGTTGTCTCTTTTGCAACTCAGAACCTTTTTCTGACTTCTGGATCCCTGAAATTGCTGTTGTTGTGCTTTTGTTTTTTGGCTCTACCTTTCCCTTCTTTTTTTTAAATAATTTTTTTAAATAAACATATAATGTATTATTAGCTCTAGGGATACAGGTCTGCAAATTGTCAGGTTACACACTTCACAGCACTCACCATAGCACATACCCTCCCCAATGTCCATAACCAAACCACCCTCTACCCACCCTCTGCACCCCTGGCAACCCTGTTTGTTTTGTGAGATCAAGAGTCGCTTATAGTTTGTCTCCCTCCAGATCCCATCTTGTTTCATTTATTCTTTTCCTATGCCCCAAGCCCCCCATGTTGCATCTCCACTTCCTCATATCAGGGAGATCATCTAATGATTGACTTATTTTTAACAACTATTACTATGTACTTCTGTCAGCGTTTCTTAATTTATTTACTCTTAGTAAGATTTTTATTCTGATAATATGAACTGCTGTGGTTTTAAGTAGAGATGAAGTGGGAATAAAAGATAGCTAAGGATGGGTAATTGTGTATCTGTAAGGGATGTTAGGTATAAGCAAGAGGTTACCCAGGATCCTTTGAGCTTAAATAGTACTCTGTGAAAAATGCTGTCAAAAAAGATGCTGAAAGACTTTATGATTTCAAGTCCACACTCCCAAATATTGGGAAAAGCCCTGTCAATATGTGGTACTCTGTTTATAATTTTAATAGGAAAGGCTTCACAGTCTAAGAATAATTTGTATGAAACCATATTAACCATTGATCACCAGAAGACCAATTTAATCTGATTGTTTTATGATGGTATTAGCACACTGTTAAGGGGACCAGATGGGTCAACAAAGAAGTACATAATTATGTGGCAAAGAATGAATTCTGTCAATCAGTTTTTTTTCTAGCAGCACAGCAAAATACATTAACACCACTCCCCCTCCCCCTCAACCCCAGTGTCAAAGGCTTGACATTACCCCTGTTTTTCAACACAAATCTGCCATCATTTAATAGCTTTGGGGTTTGGGCTCAATTCGTTTCAATCTTTGTGGTATGAGCCTGAAACCTAGGCAGAGGCAATCACAATAAATATTTGGTAGACTCCAGAAGAATAATTGTATTCCCTAGCTACAAGCAATTAAGCACTAGATGTATTCCTTGTAAACCTTTGCAAATGCAATGAAAAACATGTTTTAAAAGACAAATAATTAAATGGCTTCTTTCCTTTGTTGGCATTTAGGTAAAAGAAAATTAAAGCTTGTTGTTTTACCTAGGAGGAAAAGATAATTTCTTCTGTAAAAATTATTATGGTTTGTGTATAACCTGCTGATAATCTTTCAGAAATCAAGAGAATAGGATAGGTGCCAGAAAAAAGATGGGCAACAGTCCCAAATTTCAAGAGGATAAAAAGAATGGCTTTTACAAACTACTGGGGAGAAGCTTAATTTCAGTTCCCTCCCATCTTCTAGAATGCAGTATTAAGAACGTTAGATTTAGAAATACTGTCTGATCTTCTCCCAACACAGTAACCTCTTCTGCAACATCCAAAAATATACCCATTATTAATATAGAAAGAAAATGAAAAAAAGAATTGAAAGTTGTGTGGTCATTAGGGCCTTGTAAAATGAGAAGGCTTACCTTTCATTACCTAATGAAAGAAAACATTTTGTCACACTTTCTTGAAATTTTTACTTATGGATTTAAAGTAGGAGAGGGAATGGACATTTAAAGAGTCCCTTTAATATTATTTTCTTCTTTATAGTAGTTCTGTGAAATGGACACTTAGAGTATAAAATTTTAAAAAAATGAGGCTTCAAGAGCTCATTTAATTCCTCCAAGATCATTTAAATAGTAAGTGGTAAAAAATGGACCCATTTGATTTTCTTTTTTCCTCTCTCAGAACTCTGTATTGATATTATTCCCCCTGCACTGGACTCATCTCTGCCCCTAATGCAACAACTATCCAATTATGACATATGTCTCCTGCATGAATAACTCCTACGAAGGGGGAGCTCCACTACCTATGATTTTATAGCTTTTTCGTTGCATTGGTTCTTCTTTAAATTATCTGATTACTTTACCCAATCTCCGTTTGGTGTCCCTTTATCTTCAACCGATTTCAGTGATGTGCTCCTTCCTTAGTACACATTCTTTCAATCAACATACACTCCCTGGGGTATTGTGACACATACATGGCTTCACCTAACATCTGTATACCAGTGATCCCCCTATTTGAACTTGGGACCTGGATAGCTCTTCTGAGGTTAATGTATCATGATACAGAATGATGTGGGCATGATACTGGATCATGAAAGTCAGCCTGATCATTTGGATAACAGCCTTCCTACAAACAATTTTCCCCAACTTTAAGTATGTTACACCTTCTGTAGTTTTACTCTGATCTCTTTCTACCCGTATGCTCAAGTCAGAAACACAATGGTTATTTATCACTTCCATCTGCCTTTCCTCCCCACATCTACTTGATCATTAATCCTTTTTCTTTTCTTTTCTTTTCTTTTCTTTCTTTCTTTTTTTTTTTTTTTTTTTTTAAGATTTTATTTGTCAGAGAGAGCACACCAGCAGGAGGAGTAGCAGGCTCCTGCTGAGCAGGGAGCCAGATATGGGACTCGATGCCAGGACTCCAGGATCACAACCTGAGGCAAAGGCAGGTGCTTAACCAAGTGAGTCACTCAGTCATCCCAATTCCTGTTATTCCTGAAATGTTCACATCTCTTCCCTTCTTTCCACTTCAACTGACCCAATTCAAACCCACTCACAGCTTGCCAGAATTACTGGTCAGTCTCAGGAATTTTCTTTAGTTCTAGAGCAGCACCTTTCTATGGTGATCAGAATGGTTTGTGTAAAACATGTACCTTACTGGGCACCTGGGTGGCTCAGTGGGTTAAGCCTCCGCCTTCAGCTCAGGTCATGATCCAGGGTCCAGGGATCTAGCCCCGCATTGGGCTTTCTGCTTAGCAGAGAGCCTGCTTCCCCCCCACCACCCGCCTGCCTCTCTGCCTACTTGTGATCTCTGCCTGTTAAATAAATAAATAAATACAATCTTAAAAAAAAAAAAAATTATCTTACTATGTCCCTTTCCTTTCTAAACATTTTCCACATTTCTGTCTTCAGAATAAAATGTCTTAGCCTGGGATGAAAGAACATTCTTCTATTTGAGCCACTTCCTTTTTGTATCTTCTTTACTAGTCACTGGGCATAGGTATTGGAGATAATGTCTTAGTAGGTGAGTACTGGATGTTCCTCAAAATGAAAGCATATCTGAATTCCTTGGAAAACTTTAAAAATTAGACCGTTGGGTCTCATCCTAGACTGACAGCATTAAATCACCTTGTCTTTGAGTCTGCATTTTAACAAGTATCCCTGGTGATTCTGGTATGAGTTTGTACTTGGGAACTACAGTTACAACAGGTAAAAGGGAAATGACCTCTTTTAATGACCTTGTAGTGCATTCGGGGTGTTAACACCAGCATACTTGTAACAACCAGGACAGAAATGAAGCAGATATTAAGAGACGTGAAACTATAAGGAGTATATTGCAATTTTGCTGCTGGAAATCAAAAGGCATTTGGAGAGTACCATAAGACCTTTTTTTTTTTTTTGGTCAAGGAAGACTTTATGAAAATTAGTCTTGGTTCCATTTCTTTGAGCTACGTTCTCTGCTCTGACTTGAGTCAGGAGAATGTGTATTCCTCAGATTTGTTTTATTTTTTTTTTTCCAGTGTTCCAGAATTCATTGTTTATGCACCATACCTAGTGCTTCATGTAATACATGCCTTCTTTAATACCTACCACAAGGCTCTTTTAACATTACTTACCACTTGCAGAATTGTATTTAGCCCTTCGTGGGAAAAGCATACTAAGGCATTCAAAAATAATTTCTTAGCTGAGAAGTGAGAGCTGATGGCCATAAGGTCAGTTTACAAGGGGAGATTGGGGTGACAGACTTATAGGATGTGTCTCTCTCCTGGGCTGCTGGCTTTCAGAGATGGCATGAGAGTAAGCAGACCTCCAGATCCATCAGTTCTCTATGGTCATCCACATACTAGGCTGTTCACAATTCCATGTGCTCAGTAAAAAATGCTCGTGTTCCCCAGGCACCTCCTAATATCTTGCCTATCATTCAAGTTGTACCCTGAAAACCCCAGTCAATTCCAGATCACACTAATCCTTTTTAGGATCCAAATGATGAACCACAGTCATTCATAGTCATTGTCATCATCCCTGTTTCCTCTTAATATTCACGAAGCTCTTGGTTTACAATAAGCATTGGGTTAAACATTTACATAAAATATCTAATTGTCATGATAATCCTCTACATTCAGTACTTTTATCCTCATTTTACAGATGAAGCTTAGAGAAATATGATCAATTGTCCAGTCACAGAGGCAGTAAGTGGCAGAGTAGGGATTGGAACCCACGTCTCAATGATTCCAAGTCCAGGACAACTTCTTCACAATTATTTCATGTGTTCCGTTTTGTTCTTCCTCCTCCAGGGCATTTTAAAGTCCCCAGAGGAGATGCTTGAACAGGAGTCCATGAGATGATGACTGTTCTTTTACAGATTTGTTCTCAGTATTCCGTTGCCTACCCCTAAGTCTCTGAAGGCTGGTTTCTGTGAACTTGTGTCATCCAGAACTCCCTTGACCTCTGCCTTCTTCTGATTGGGCTTGGCCAATAGGAGTCAGGAAAATGGAAGTTGGAGACTAGGAGGAGAGGTAGACCAGGTTATCTCTTCCATGCTTCATTTTTGCTTTGGGCCAAACTTGTCAGTCACTGCATCCCTCTACTACTCAGATTTTTACCTGGTGTCCCTTCTTCACGATTTCCATTCTCAGTGGTCTCTAGAACTTTCCTTCTTCCCCTTGTTCCTTTGGCTTTATAAGCAGCAACAGCTTTCTACTGTTGTTAGTTTCTGGGTGCCTCATTCCCTTGGTTTGTTCCCTTCCCCCCACACCTCCATTATTAATTCTTTCTGCATGAACCACGTGGTTCATTCTGATTCCTGATATGATTAGCATATCTGAGTCTGCAGTTGTCTCTGCCATAACAAACCTTGCTTTTTCTGTTGTGGGTCTAGGTATATAAACCTAATTCCATAATGAGGTCATTATTTCCTGGATACCCCACAGATGTCTCAAACATTACCAAACCTGAAGAAATGTGTTTTTCACCCTATATATCCTGTGCTGGTAACTAAGTCACTTTACCTAGAAACTTGGAAGTCATTTTAACCTCCTCCTGCTCATTCATTCCAGAGATAACATCACCACATTCCTTAGTCTCCATCCTTAATATAGTTCCAATCCACCTCCTCCTCTCTATGCCTGATGCTACTGATTCTGTTTAGACTTTCATTGTCTTTCATTTGAACAATTAAATTGCAACAGCTTCTTAATTGGTTTCTTCGGTTCTGGTCTTGCACATCAGCGCTGCTGCCAGATTGAGTTTTCTTTTTAATTTAGAAAGTAAGTAGACACTTGTTGGGAAAATTCAAATAATATATTTATGAAGCTAAAAGTCCTCTCTCATTACCCAAAACCATTCCATGGTGGTAACTACTGAGGCTGTTTTGAACATGCTCCTTTTTTTTCTATACAAATAAACCACATACAAAAACACCTATCAGTTTGTTTATAACATTGGTATACTATACCTGCAGTTGAAGGATTTAAAATACCAGAGACAAGAATTAGGTTTTAAAAACTAAAATCAACAATATTATCCTTACCAGTCTCCACCTTCATCTCTTCCCCTGTTCTCCTCTTCACCCTGTGGTCTACCCACATTGAAGTGCTAACTGTTCTCTAAAATGCCCAAGTGATGGATGCCCTCATTTTCTTTCTGTGTACTTCTCCATTTACACCAATTTGTGAATTTATCTTTCTTTGCCTAGTAGATTTTAAGTCCCTCAAGAAAAGAACATGGAGACCAATTAACAGTTCGTGGCTTTCTAAACCTTCAGAAAGTATAGAGACTCTCTGTCTAGCAGTTTAATATTTATTACCATCATCCATTTCCTTGATTTCTCTTTTTTGAGTCATAAACTAGTTTGTGGAAGTAAGGTAAACAAATTGTATTTGGAAAGGTGTGTCTCTGACTGTCATGCCTCACTCCCTAAATGTCTCCATGCTAGAAACTTGTTAAAAAATATCTGATTGCAGAAGTCTTAGAAATTTTCTCTAACCTAGATGCCAGAAAATTAATAAAACTAATTAGAACACCATGCTTTAACTATCCTTTAAAATTCTGATATAATTTTTTATGCTTAGAAATTTTTATACTTAGAAATTTTAATCTCTCTTGTGTCTTTAATATATACAACAGAAAACCATAAGGTAAGTAAACACAAAGCTGTTGGTATTTATACACGTCATAAATATTATAAACTCAGGTGGCAAAAAGAGTGGACACACACAGCTGTCCTCTTAAAATAGTCTTGAAAAATCTACCTTGGAGGAAGGTATACATTTCTGCCTTTTAAAAAATAACATAAAGAAATGAACAAATATTTCTCCAAAGAAGACCTACAAATGGCTAACAGATACATGAAAATGATGTTGCTCGGCATCACTTTCATCAGGGAAATACAAATCAAACCCACAATGAGCTACCACTTCACACCAGTCAGAATGGCTAAAATTAACAACAGGTGTTGGAGAGAATGCGGAGGAGGGGAACCCACTTTTACTGTTGGTAGGAACGCAAACTATGATGCCACTCTGGAAAACAGTATGGAGGGTCCTCAGAAAGTTGAAAATAGAGCTGCCCTATGACCCAGCAATCGCACTACTGGGTATTTACCCTAAAGATAAAAATGTAGTGATCCGAAGGGACATGTGCACTCCAGTGTTTATAGCAGCAATGTCCACAATAGCCAAACTGTGGAAAGAGCCCAGATGTCCATTGACAGATGAATGGATAAAGGAGATGTGTTGTATGTGTGTGTATGCACATACACATGTAGAATATTCTCAGCTATCAAAAAGAATAAAATCTTGACCTCTGCAATTATGTGAATGGGACCTAGAGGGTATTAGGCTAACTGATATAAGTCAGTCAGAGAAAGACAAATACCATATGAGTTCATTCCTATGTGGGGTTTAAGAAACAAAACAGATGAACATACGGCAAGGGAAGGAAAATAAGGTAAAACAGAGGAGGCAAACAATAAGAGACTCTCCAGCGTTGCTGGAGAGGGATGGAGTAAGTGGGTGATGGGCATTAAGGAGGGTGCTTGATGTAAGGATTTATTTATTTTTATGAATTTATTTATTTTTAAAGAGTTATTTATCTGTTCAAGAGAGAGTGAGAGAGACCATGAGTGGGTAGGGGTGAAGGGAGTGAAGTAGACTTCTGACTGAGCATAGAGCTTGATGTGGGGCTTAATCTCAGGACCCTGAGGTCATGACCTGAGCCAAAATCAAGAGTTGGATACTTAACCGACTGAGCCACCCAGGTGCCCCCTGGCGAATTTAAATATAAAATAAAAATATAAAAATAAAATTGGATTTAAATTAAAAAAAAATAAAACCAGAAAAGCTTAGGGATACCTGGGTAGCTGATCTGTTAAGACTAAATCTTATTTTGGAAGTGATAAGATGGTTGGAAGACCAGTTTGGTGAAGCTATCACTCTTACCTTACTAATTGTGGGAGTACTATGGGGTGCTTTGAAGAGGGTTCAAATTATTTTTATAAATTTTGCCTTATAAGGGAATATGTCTGATTTGGTTCGTGGAATACATAATGTGAACATGATTAATAGTTTAACACAGGCTAATAGTTGTCCTTGTTGATACTTACAGTGGATTTCTTTAAATGAAAACTGAATAAGGAATATTTGTAGAACTCTTCACTTTCTAGGAATTTCTGGTTGAGAATAGGGAATTAAAGTCTGCTTTCTAGAATGTTTTATAGTGGTAACACTTCAAAAGCCATTGTAATCAGTGAAACTTTCCTTAGTGAGATGCACTTATTAGATCTTGGGTATACTCAGAATGTGTTTGTTCTGGTTGGCAGAAGGGGGTTTGGTAAGACCACTGCTGTTGTACTGTTCAGTCCTGAGAGTACTGGAGACATTCTCTGTGATTTACAATGCTGATCAAATTGGGAGTAAAAATAGCTCTGAAGAATTAGCTTGTGAGCTGTGGTCGAAAACTAATACATCTGTCTACTCAGACTCCTGCAGAACTTTTTCCCTTTGATTTCATACAGTTTTCAAGTTCTTATTTGCTAAGGGATACAGGGATAATAATGAATAAATGATATTGGCCAGCTAGCAATTAATCTTTATGGGTGAGTAGACTCTCACCTTACAAAGAAAGGTGCATGGGAGGATTTCGAGACAGCAGAAGCAGCATGACCGAAGTTAGAGTGTCACAGTACTCTGACTTACGGTTACCTGGGAAGAGCAAGGAAGATGGAGACAAAGTCCAGGATACTTGGATGCTTGCTATTGTGCCATTAACTGACTATGTAATCTCTCTTCCCCAGGCTTGTAGGGATGAACTGTATGCATGCGTATTCATGTGTACATGTGTTAGGGTTTGGATTTAAGGAGTTCAGCCATTCCATCTCTAAAGTTCCTTCCAGTCCTCCCTATAGGAACAGTATTACCTGAACTACAATCTGTTCAGGATCTCATAGAATTGATGGTGACCATGATAATGGTTTATGTCATAGTTAATGGTTAACAATTCTGCCTGGAGAGAGGAGCCATCCCAGTGGTTTATGGGCAGTAGTGACTAGATGGCCATTACACTTCCAATTTCAAAAATACTCCATGTTTTTTGCACAACAGCACTAGTAAATGTATGTTTGGTTGGTTTTGACGTCCATGCATGGTGCCTTCCCCCCTGGAGGCCATATTAATTTCTCTTTGTGATATGATTTTGTATGGACTCTGAAGTTAGGATAAGGTGAATAACAGGAAATCTGCAAGTTCTGGATTATTTTCTCCTGGGTCTGGTCTTGATTTCTTTGTGTATTATCAACACAGAGCATCTTCAACCAAAAGATGCTAAGTCAAGGTAAAAGAGCCCCTGGAGTAGTGCACTCATATTTTATCCATGACTTGCCCTGCTCTAAACTTTTATCAGTGTTTTATAAATTTATGTGAAAGATAATGCTGTTTATACTTCAAATGAAAAGAAAATGAGGACTACCAACATTACATACTCACTTACTCCTAAATGTTTACTCCACATCCCTCACACCTTACTGTTAACTGTCCATGCAACTGTTTTCAGCCAGTGGACTGAACAATATGTTTATGAGGTGGCTTCAGACCCTCTAGTTCTCTTGTATACAATACTACTACCATGATTGTGGAGGTCTGAGGTTTTACATGGTCCAGACTGGATCCTTGAAGGACTGTGTAGAGTAGAACTCCTTCCTAGCCATGTTGGATAAATGTAAGCAAGATATAAACATTATTAAGTCACTGGTATTCTGGGTTGTAGTTTCTGTAGGCTAGACTGTCCTAATACACATAAATAAGATAATTAATATTGTAAATGATCCCTAAAGCTCAAAATACACATGAAATCTGATATGCAGGCCAAGGTTATTCAGAATGAGTAAAGGATGGCTTGATAGTAGCACATATAAAAGGTTGTGGGAGAGGAGCTGATTAAAGACGATAGCATTACACCATACCTGTGGTCTTCAAATATTTGAGAAGTCCTCTCAGAGAGATCAGCTTGTTCTGGGTTCCTGTAGAGGGCAGAAACCAGGCCAATTTGAAAAAAAAATTCAGAGTTACATGGACTCACTATTAAAGACTATTTTATCAGTGTGAGCTCTTCATAAGTGGATAAAGATATCTTTGGAATTGTAAGCTTACGAAGAGTTGGTGTAGTCATGCTGAGGCCAGAAGCCCAAGAATCAGAAATTCTCTATGATGAATTTCTTTAGCACATGAAATTTTGGTCTATAAAATCCTCCCAGGGTTAAGATTCCATTATTGTTTTACATCAATAATGATCAGAATATCAGTTCATGTGTTTTGAGATAGGATATGTTTCATTATTTACCCAGAAAGGGACTTGGCTTGTAATAACTTATCTATAGTTTTGTGCCTCTCTTTTGATGAGGGTATGGACGCTGCCAGCTGCCATAAAACAAAATTGCATCGGTGAGGATTTGGCTAGACCAAGTTGGATAAGATCAGGAAATGAGAGCAGGGGTTCCCAAGATAGTGCTGGCTAATGAATAAACATCTGAGCATTTTAATAAAAATACTGATGCATAGGTCTTGCCCCTTGAAAATTTAATTTATAGGTTGGATGCAGCGATGTGGAAATATGTATTTAAGTTCTCCTGGTTATTCTGATGGGCAGTATGATTGGGACTGGTGCTCTATAGAACTTACCCGCTTCTCTGCTTTTGTGGGTGTTTTATTCTTTCGGGTTTGTTTTAGTCATTTCGTAGAAAAGATTTCTTTTCAAATACCCTGGGTTTCTAAACTGAACAAGGGGATAGAGGATTTCTCCATACAGGAGTCCGTGTGGTTATGAAGGGAAACACAGACTGACTGGAGCTATGAGCCATGGTGGCCGAAGCAGCCACATCAGTTCCCGAATTTGGGTTGAGAAGAGAGTCACAAAGTCTGAGAATCAGAACCCACCGTGGCCACCAGACTCCTCATCTTTTCACCATTTTCTGAGCATGTTGGGACAAACACAGGAGTTCCCTTGCTAGTGAACCAGAGGGATTGGAAGTTGTGTAGTCTACCATCTTTTTCCAGCAAAAATTTGGGGGAATCGATTGAAAGTGACCACAGTCAGGCCCTTGAGCCTCAGTTGCGGTCCCATGGTATCAGTCAGAGATCTTTGTCTCTTAATCTTCCAGCTCTTGTGGAGTCTGGCTGTAACCGAGTTCAGAGCTGCCTCAGGCAGCATAGCAGAGGATGAGCTTCTGAGGGAGGGCCTGGCAAGATTCCCTCTCAGGAGAGAGGATAATCAGACCCTAGGCCCGTACAGGGAGCCCTTAGCAGAGTGAATACTGACGCTTAATTGAGGCCCCTTCTCAAGCCTCCTCTTCACGCCGCCCTCTCCACAAAACTTGGCTGCATTCACTATGTACACTAAGTCTCTCCATGACAGTGTCTTTTCCCTGGATGGTAATTATTTTTTAACCGGTTGAGATAACTACGTAGTCATTTGTGTCTGGAGCTAAGTGTCCTGGCCCATTTTCAGTACATCTCTCTCTCTTCCTATAATTGTCACAGACTTTAATGAGGCTTGAAACACTCAATTTCCTGACCTCTGTCTCTAAGACTTTGATGTTGATTGCCTGATAAGACAGTTTGCACCCCCTAAGAATGAAAGGTAAAATTCTGGTGCCTGCTACCTGCCTCCTGAATGTGTTCTGTAAGCTCTAATGCTGCTCTTACATTTGCTTTAGCTGATACTCTGTCCTTTGTATCCTTGTGGTGCTCGTGGTCCATTCCGAAGTTTCCGTTAACTGATCTCTTTGGGAGGGTGAATCAAAGCCCTCAAGTAAATCTAAAAATTAAAAAATTTAACACTAGTTCATGAACCAAGAATCTCTCTGTAAGCTGAGAACCAGCTATAGATACACCTCACTTATCTCTATCTGACAGCATGAACTATTATGATCTTCTCTTGTGTGTGTGTTTCCATTTTCACATACTTTCAGGGTCTAGCACAAAGCTTCGCATGTAGGAAAGGCTTAACTGTAATCCTTTACCTTAGAATGGATGGGGGGATGGATGGATGAACAAGTAAGCTTTCTGGAAAACCGTCAGGAGCCGGACTGGAATTCAAAGAAGAAACTTTATGGCACAGAAATAAGGCACTGTCTGTATATACATTATAACCTTGTCAGCCTGGAGAAGTACTTGTTTATACCTTCATTATAATCACTGACAGCACCTCCGTTCGTTTTCAGATGTATTGGATGTTAAATACATATATGGTTGTCATGTTCATATGATTTTCTTCAGCATCTTTAGAACTATTTGCTGTTGTATTTAGTTAACATAATCTTGAGTATCTCTTTTTCATTTTGTAATACATTAGCATAATTTAAATGGCCAATATGGGTAGAGTAACTTACCCTTCCTACCAAGAAGGCTTTTGAGAGTATCACTATTTTATAACATTTAGTCAAGTTTGTTCTGTAAGGCAGGGAGTAAAGGGATGCACTTCAAACAATTTTAACAAATATTAGTGCAATTTAAAAAAAAATAATTTCTGGGGCGCCTGGGTGGCTCAGTGGTTAAAGCCTCTGCTTTCGGCTCAGGTCATGGTCCAAGGGATCCCTGGGATCGAGCCCCGAATCGGGCTCTCTGCTCAGCAGGAGGCCAGCTTCTCTTCCTCTCTCTCTCTCTGCCTGCCTCTCTGCTTACTTGTGATCTCTGTCTGTCAAGTGAATAAATAAAATCTTTAGAAAAAAAAATTAATTTCGTTTGTGTGTGTGTTCCAAAATTCATTGTTTATGCACACCCAGTACTCCATGCAATATGTGCCCTCCTAAATACCCAGCACCAGACTCACCCTATCCCCCATGGCCCTCCCCTCCATAACCCTCAGTTTGTTTCTCAGAGTTCAGTCTCCCATGGTTAGTCTCCCCCTTGCTTATCTGAGTAAAATAGCTCCTCTGAATCCTAGTCAACACCTGTTGTTTTTTGTGTTGTTAATTTTAGCCATTCTGACAGGTGTGAGGTGATTATTCTTATTGGGGGTTTTAATTTGTATCTTCCTGATGATGAGTGATTTTGAGCATCTTTTCAAGTCTGTCACCCATATGGATGTCTTCTTTGGAAAAGTGTCTATTCATGTTTCCTGCCCATTTCTTAACTGGATTATTTGTTTTTTGGGTGTTGAGTTTCATAAATTCTTTGTAGATTTTGGATACTAACCATTTATCAGATATGTCCTCTGCAGATACCTTCTGCTATTCCATGGGCTGCCTTTTAGTTTTGTTAATTGTTTACTTTGCCATGTAAAAGCTTTTTATCTTAAAGAAGTGCCAATAGTTCATTTTTGCTTTTGTTTCCCTTGCCTCTGGTGACATGTTTAATAAGAAGTTGGTACAGCTGATATCAAAGGTGTTACTACCTGTATTCTTCACTACGGTTTTGATGGTTTCCTGTCTCACATTTAGGTCTTTCATCCATTTTGAGTTTATTTTTGTGTGTAGTATAAGAAAGTGGTCCAGTTTCACTCTTTTACATTTTGTTGTCCAGTATTCCCAACACTATTAGTTGAAGAGATCATCTTTTTTCCATTGGTTATTCTTTCCTGCTTTTTCAGAAATTAGTTGACCATAGGGTTGTAGGTCCATTTCTGGATTCTCTATTCTGTTCCATTGATCTATATGTCTGTTTTTGTGCCAGGACCATACTTTCTTGATGACTATAGTAGCTTTGTAATATAGCTTGAAATCCAGAATTCTGATGCCTCCAGTTTTTCTTTTTCAGAATTGCTTTGGCTCCTCAGGGTCTTTTGTAGTTCTGTACAAATTTTAGGATTGTTTGTTCTAGCTCTATGAAAAATGCTGCTGGTATTTTGATGGGGGATTGGATAAAATGTGTAAGTTGCATTGCTTTGGGTAGTATAGACATTTTAACAATGTTTGTTCTTCCAATCCATGAGCACGGAATGGTTTTCCATTTCTGTGTCCTCTTCAATTTCTTTCATAAGTGTTCTCTAGTTTTCAGAGTACAGATCTTTTACCTTTTTAGTTAGGTTTATGCCTAGGTATTTTACTGTTTTTGGTACAATTGCAAATTGGACCGATTCCTTGATTTCTTTTTCTGTTGCTTCACTAGCACTTTTTTGATGGCGTCCTTAGGGTTTTCAACATAGAGTATCATGTCATCTGCAAATAGTGAAATTTTGACCTCTTCCTTGCCAATTTGGATGCCTTTTATTTCTTTTCTTTTTTTTTTTCTTTTTTTTTCTTTTTTTTTTGTCTAGTTGCTGAGGCTAAGACTTCCAATACTGTGTGGAGAAAGGGGAACCCTCTTGCACTCTTTGGTGGGAATGACAACTGGTGCAGCCACTCTGGGGAACAGTTTAGAGTTTCTTCAAAAATTTGAAAAGAGAACTACCCTGTGATTGCATTACTAAGTAATTACCCAAAGGATGCAAAAGTATAGATTCAAAGGGGTACGTGCACCCTGGTGTTTATAGCAGCATTACCAACAATAGCAAACTATAGAGAGAGCCCAAATGCCCAACAAATGATGAAGGAATGAAGAAGATGTGAGATAGGTATATACACATACAATAGAATATTAGTCATCAAAAAGAATGAAATCTTGCTATTTGCAATGCTGTGGCTGGAACTAAAGTATGTTGTGCTAAGTGAAATAAGTCCATCAGAGAAAGACAATTACTGTATGATATCATTCATATGTGGAATTTGAGAAGGAGAACAGATGAGTATATGGGAAGGGGGGAAAGAAAAAAAAAGGAGAGAAGGAAACAAGCCATAAGTGATTCCTAATGATAAAGAACAAACTGTGGGCTGATAGAGTTGGTGGGAGGGAATAGGCTAGCTGGGTGAGGGGTATTAAAGAGGGCATTTTTTTTCCAGTTAATTTTTTTTTTTATTTAGATTTTATTTACTTGACAGAGATCACAAATAGGCAGAGAGGCAGGCAGAGAGAAAGAGGAGGAAGCAGGCTCCCCGCCAAGCAGAGAGCCTGATGCGGGGCTTGATCCCAGGACCCTGGGATCATGACTTGAGCTGAAGGCAGAGGCTTAACCCACTGAGCCACCCAGGTGCCCCTAAATCTTTTTATTAATTTTTAAAAATTAACATATAATGTACTATGTGTTTCAGTGGTACAGGTCTGTGACTCATCAGTCTTACAGAATTCATAGCGCTCACCACAGCACATGCCCTCCCCAGGGTCCATTACCTGCCACCGCATCCCTCCCCTTGCCCTCCCCTCAGCAACCCTCAATCTACTTCCAGAGATTGAGTTTCTTATGGTTTATCTCCTTCTCTGGTTTCATCTTGTTTCCTTTTTTTCTCCCTTCCTCTATGATCCTCTGTTTTGTTTATCAAATTCCTCATATCAGTGAGATCATACAATAATTGTCTTTCCCTGATTAACTTATTTCGCTTAGCGTAATAGCCTCTAGTTCACTCCATGTCTTTGCAAATGGCAAGATTTCAGGGTTTTTTGATGGTTGTGTAATATTCCATTGTATATAGTACCACATCTTCTTTATCCATTCATCTGGGCATTCTTGTGATGAGCCCTGTGGGTTGTGTGTGAGTGATAGATCACTGAATTCTACTTCAGAAACAAGTATTACACTGTATATTAACTAACAAAATCATCTCTTCTCAGCTACGGTGCATGCCATATGTTAAGAGTGGATACATAGAAAGTAAATTTAAGTCTTGACTGTTGGGGAGATCGTAAATGCATTAAAGCCTTGATTAACCATACTCCAGCTTCTAAAAATCATAATTAACTATTTTTCTTTTATTCCCTTTCATGGGAAAGAAACATGTCATGTGAAAGCAAATTGGTATCATAAGTTTATTTTTTAAAAGGAAAGAGGAAAGCAAATTTCCTCTTATTTTCTTGATTTGTCATGGGCTCGGCTTTCAGTCTGTCCAGTGTGAGACAATGATACTCAAAAGATTGAGGATCTCTGGCTTCCCAGATGACCATGAAGGGGTTCCATTGCCTTCACTAACCTGTCCATTCAAATAAAAAGACTTACTGTTCAACTTTTTAACTGTGAGCTGAAAATTCAGTTTGTCAGAAACTCTCCTTCCTAAAAACCAACATAAACCTCCAATTCTCTTAAGGGTTTGGACCCAACGCGATCTGCTGCCATCAGAGATGCAAGATGCATGGATAATAGATGGCTATCCGTTGGCAGAGCCCAAGATTTTCTGTAGCCAGGGAGGGTTTAGAGGGGAACTTGTGGTGTGCAGGTTGGGACATATGGATGCCACTTGGTAAAGCTTTGAATGGAGGGATGACAAAGGACTTCCTTAGGTAATAGAAGTTTTCACGTCTGCAGATGGGAAAAATCCTATTTCAACCTTTGTCCTCTGTACCAAAAGAAATATTTTAACCTGGAAAAGGGACACTGAAGTAGCAACTTGTGTAGTCTGTTTGTGCCCTGAGTGAGATGGACATTTTCCTCACCCTGTACCAAAATCAAATACATCCAAAACTCCTCTCAGCTTCTGCAAATTGTATTCTTCCTTCAAGGTCAGGCTGAAGTTCTGAATTCCACCTCTCCTCAGCCTTCCTGGCCCACACACAAAGCAATATTACCACTGTCATCATCATCTTTTATTCACAATTGGAGCATTGGCTGTGGCTTTTCTCTCTCATGACAGCTTTAAAAATGGCACAGAGGCTTCTGTCTCTAAGATGGCTTAAATGGGACTCTACCCAGAAGCAGCTGACACTGAGCACTTCCTCCAGCCTTCTCTGGCCTAATGAGCCCTCGATTATTGTTTGGCATTATTAAATGTCAACAATAGAATGGCTCCCCTCTGGGAACTCAATGAGAATGGCAAGAAATATAAGATTAGAATTGAGGAACCACATAAAACTGCTTTTATTTATTGGCAAAGGAGAGAAAAAGCTACTAAACATCATCCCTATGTTCCTCTTTATCATCTGTTGTTGACTTCTCCTTTTTCCGCCTTGAGGGCAGCAGTTCTGTCTTTGTACAATGGAACACATTAATGCCACACATTTTATTTCAATAACGATATTAATAATGGAGTTAGAAAATACTTATTTGCCAATCGTTTAAAAGGAAATTAAGCCGCATGGTTTCTTGCCTAAGCTCCTCTTTAACAACTTTCTCTGACGCTGAGGCTGGAGCTGGTGATTCTAGCCTTCTGGAGATTTATCTGAGCAAGGCGGCTTGAGTTTGTTGAGTCCTTCTTTTGTGCCAGGCATTGAGGTAAGTGCTGACATTCTTTATCTCACTCGGTTCTCACAATCATCAGTGAAGTGTCACTGACCACATTTCATAGATGAGAGAATGGACGGACAGGGGTCAAAATAACTTACCCAAAGTCATAGGGTTGATTGCAAGGGACGGAGCTGAAATTCAATCCCGGGGCAACTGCTGGGCTTCAAAGCCTTCTGTTTTGCACAGACAGTGGAATGCAATGGGGAAGAGAGGAATAAAGCCAAAAAGGAAGGTCAGGGATGGCTATCTGTGTCTTTGCACTGTTTGGGGATTCTTCACTCTGCTATCAGAAGACCGAGGGGCACTGGATATTTTCATAAGGGTTCAGAGAAAATCCAGGTTAATGGGTCTTCTCTACATGGAAAGCTGAGATTTGAGAGAAGAATCAGTATTGCCTCAAAGTTCCAGAGAGCTGGCCTGTCATACAGGCACTGCCACTGACTCTCCATGTAGTCTTGTTCTTTAAATGGGAGCATGAGTGTGTATCCTTTCCACCCCCACAGGGTCACTGTGAGTCACACGCACACAAAGTAATGTCAGGGTCACTCAAGGCTTGGCAGGTGTTTAGATGGGATGACTTGAGACAAATTCCTACACTGAGATTCTATATTACATATGTGTTTAAAAAACACTCAGAAAAGCATAAGTCCCTTTACAAATGGAGAGAATTATGAAGAGCGAGGAGGGTGGGGTACAGCAGTCATGTAGAGGTGCTGGATAGAAGTCCATGATTTCTTGCCTCATCTGCTTCTGCAAACGAATTAGGAAACCCAGGAGAGGTTTTTTTTTTTTTTTTCTTTGCATTTTTAAAAAAGATTTTATTTATTTATTTGACAGAGACACAGCAAAAGAGGGAACAGAAGCAGGGGGAGTGGGAGAGGGAGACACAGGCTTCCAGTTGAGCAAGGAGCCCGATGCAGGGCTTGACTCCAGACCATGGGATCATGACCTAAGCTGAAGGTAGAGGAGTAATGACTGAGCCACCCAGGCCCCTCCTTTTCATTGCATTTCTATGGAGCATGTGGTTTTTGTCTCCCAAGGGTTTGGGACTTGTGGGGTGGGGGAGGTTGGAGTTTTGATTAGGCATGGAACGGGGTCCAATAATATATCTGGATCTGCTGTCTCTCTGTGAAGATAAATCCTGTGTCCTATATTAACACTCTCCATTTTGGCACGATCTTAGAACATAGGACAATTTCCTTTATTAAATGAATATTTAAAAGTGCCTAAAAGAATCATGCAATGATATAAAAGAATTTGCCTTAACTAGTTTTTAGCTTTTTCTGAAAGTAACTAGCCACATTTTCTAGACATTGAGGTTACATTTACAAGACGGTGCTAATGGTATTGTGCCAAGGTAAATACAGTAATCCCAAGCAGTTATATTTGCGTGAATATCATATATATATTTCTTTGTATAGAAACCATGGTTTTTAAAAAAATACATTTTGATTCATAAGATGAGAATTAATTTCTCCCTCTTATCTTCCATGTTCAGTGAACAATTAGAATAATGAGGAAGGAGAAATCAATATTACCCTGACGATAATGCACAGTGGACCCAATGTTGTTCTAAGGCCATGAAATATGGACTTTCAAGCAGTCTTTTTTTCATTTGAAATAGTTAATGAATTCCTGACACCCTATTTTTCTCTTCTTGTGTGTTTGGTGCCCATCCTCAGCAGGGGAAGAAACCCCGGGTTTAAGTGACAGCTTTGTTACCTGGGAGTGAGCGAAGAAAAGATGATCTTATTGGTTCAGCGCCTTCCTCAGAGCTGGCTCTCTTTCCCCCTTGCACCCAGATGGCCTGTCCCAGTTTCATTGGTAGTGGGACCAGCCCCGGTGGGCTCATGGAGGCCTCTTGTGCACATCTTAGTAATTGGCAAATGCCACAAATCAAGGGTCTTTCTCACTTCTTCTAGAGAGCCTGTAGTTAAGCATTGATCAGCACAGCCCCCACCCAAGTTATTTCCCACCTGAGCTTCATAGTATTCAGACGTCCCTGTGTATGGAAACTGCTCCTGCAAGGTCATTCCTTTGATGTTCCCTTCGAGCATGTTCTCTCTAGGAGATGCTTCAATTTTTGTCCCCTTTATTATCTTGTAACAGGAGTACAAGACTTTGGGATTCATACCAAGCTGTATTCAGAGAGCCACTTACTAGCCGTAGTCTTGGAAGTTATTTACTCTGTGGGGTTCTCAGTAGCAAAATAAGGTAATAATTTAGCAATAGCTTTCATACTGGCTGGTTGAGGAAACTGTATAACTAAAACTCCCACCCAGCTAACAACAGGAAGTGCTCGTTCTCTTCCCTATTCTGTAGGATGGTCATCTCCAATCACCCAAGGGACATGGCAAGACTACATTAGAGTTTCTATTAATCTTTATTCTTAAATAATTTATATTGTGTCTGTTTATAAGGTACAAAATATGATGGCATTTTAATGCATATAACTTATAAATATATATACTTATTGGGACATAAGAAAAAATTACTGAGAAACTACACTATTAAAATTTGACCTACTTTCAGTGAACTTTGTTCTTAAGGCATTAATTAACAGTAATTTATTATAGATTTCCAAGTTAGGTTTTCATTTTTAAATTTTGTTTTCAAAATGTTTATTTTTTGTTTTTTATTTCAATTCCAGTGCAGTTATTAACATAGTGTTATTAGTTTCAGGTGTACAATACAGTGATTCAACAATTCTATACATTACTTAGTGCTCATCATGGTAATATATACTTTATGGCTGAGTAATATTCCATTGTGTGCACACACACACACACACACCCCGCATCTTCTTTATTCATCTATTGATGGACACTTGGGCTGATTCCTTAATTTGACTATGGTATATAATGGTACAATAAACACAGAGGTGCATGTGTCCTTTGAATCAGTGTATGTATGTATGTATGTATGTATGTATTTATTTATTTATTTATTTATTGGTAGATACCCAGTAGTGTGATTACTAGTTCATAGGATAGTACTATTTTTAACTTTCTGAGGCACCTCCACACTGTTTTCCACAGTGGCTGCACCAGTTTGCATTCCCACTAACAGTACATGAGTCCCTTTCTCTCCATATCCTTGCCAACACTTGTTTCTTGTGGTTTTGATTTTATATGTTTGCATTTTAAATGAAATAATTAAACTATTTTAATGTCTTATAATTAAAAATGAATCTCTAAGCATTGAAGAAAAATCTACATTCTTGACTGCTTAGGTAGTATAGCTTTCACTATCTCATTCCTTTATTTCAGTTGTCAGCTAACGATGGCCCACAAAGCCCAATATAATACTATCTAGCTCTTTATAGTAAAAGCTTTCTGTCCTTTGCCTTATCACTTACTCATGAGTACTCCACGTTATTTAGAGAAGCTGAGGGGTTTCATATATATGTACACAAACACACAAATATATATATATATATACACACACACATGCTCCTTAAGACAAATTGAATCCTACATCTAGTAATTTTAAACTCTGCGTTTATTCTGCTAAACTGCACAGCAATTTTCTGTAGTATTTACAGTGGCATGTTATAAATAAAGCAAATACAGACATTAGGATTAGAAAGAAGATCTCTGATGGTGTCATTTGGAGTCAGCGTTCTGAAAGAGTCAGACAGTATTTTACTACTGGTATATATATCATTGTATCATGGTAGATACTGCTAATTGATTAAAGTATATTTTTTGCTGAGCCAGAATGCAGCCCCAGTATCCTTTTGAACAGAATTTTCCAGGCATAATATGTGAAACATAGTTGGCATTTCTGATAAAAATGAGTAGAGGGAGGTACAAGTACTTGAGTCCAATTGAAGACTGAGGTAGAGTTGTAGGGAATTACAAGCACATGAGATAAAACATGGTTTTTGGTTTATTTATTTATTTTTAAGCAAGAATCTCATTCAAGAAGAACATATTCAAGAGATTCTCTTTGGGCAACATATAGCTAGTAGCTGTAGGGGATCTAGGAGGGTATAACAGCCTAGCAGAGTAGCTAGGATCATGGACTTCAGAGTCAGAAGGTCTAGGTCCAGATTCCAACTCTGTTACTTCGTTGTATGTGATCTTGGGCAAGTTTTATGTCTTGTTTCTTGGTTTGATCCTCTAGCAAAATGGGAAAATAAGGAAAGCTATTATATGAGGCAATTATAAAAATCAACTGACTTGGTTTCCTTAAAGCATGTAAGGCACCAGGCACTCTCCAATATAAGATAACTTGTAGTGCAAATGTTATAGTACTAATGGCATAGCCCTTGTGAACTCAAGACAGAGAAATTTAAAAAATGGGAAAAATTTAAAAACAAACAAACAGAAGATTGTATGGTATAAAACATGTTCCAGGGTCTTTACTTTTTGGTGTCGTGTGCTTCTCAGAACTGTTTCGTCTATCTCTAAAAGTCAAAGATAAATGAAAACACTCACCATTTTTTGCATTTGTGCATGACAAATGTGTTCTATCCTAATGAATTTTATCCATCACCTGGAGGATTTGTCAGTAGCTCTCAGGACAGTGCAGTCCTATGGTAGATATTGGTGTGACCTATCATTTGTCCTGTTTTGTTCTTTTATGTTTTTAGACAGATATTCTTGCCATTGTGGCAAGTTGGAAAATGTCACTCTAGTGCTGCTTTTCAATAATGCTGATTTACCAGTGCATTTAATCAGGTAGAGTTAAGGTCTCATTGTGCTATAAAGCATTCATAGTAAGAAGTTGCCTTTCAATACTGGAAATAATTTAGTCCAAGTTTTGGGAAACATTTGTATTCTAATACTCAACTACAATGCCCCAGGGGTATCTGGGTAGTCACTCATGATCTAAACTATCTTTATAGCAATTTTCTAGAGAAATGATCTATGAGTTATGACTTTGAATATCTCTTATATATGCCTTTATAATCTATAATTTTAAATCACAAAATGTAGAAATATTTTCTAAAGTAAGTTCACAGGGGAAAAAATTACTGAATAGACTGTCATCAGACCATACAGGATGGTATCACTCCTCAGGTATCTCCTAACCAAAATTCTACAAGTATTGGAATATATACCTTTTGAAAATGTCAAAAGAAGTAAATGGTGATTATAAAGGTCTGTAAGGGAGCTTTCTTCTGTTGTGGATTATTATCTCAAATTATCCACATTTTCAAGAGCCAGACTCTTTTCCCTCTATTATTGGTAGATGAAGAGATGGCCTCATTCTTGATGTTGAGGCACGACTCTGACAGCCAGTACCGGTCTTCGAGCATGGCAGATTATCACTAGCAGGTATGTACTTCCTTCACACAGCTTGTGTGGGAGGTCTGTACTTACCCCACTGATGGGGGGTTTGACCACAGGCAACAGTGACCGTGTTGAGCCAAAGCTTTAAGAATCTTCACAGGTTTCTGCTTAACTTTCTGGGGGCTTCTGACTTCTTCCATGAAAGGGGCATTCCTCAGGTTGCTGCTGCCTCTCCAGCTCTGGCCCAAGAATGAGACCTGCAGAGCAAACCTAAAATAATGCCAAGCCATGATGGCCACTCTGCAGATGTTAGGCAGCATTATTGTGGCAGTAGTAATTAATAATGTGATTAATACAGGTCTTGGCTTTAGTTTCCTGGTAAGAGAGGATTTCCTCAAAAGGATTTGTTGTCTGATCTTCATATCTAAGTAGGAGTTTGGGCAATAAAAGGCATGGGGAGAGGTTGGGTAGGGCATCTTACTACATCATCCTGCTGCTTTTGATCAAATCTCCCATTGCCCAGATCATTCTCAAATCAAATTGTGATTCAGTTGTGACTGAGTGTTGCTTCTAAATTAGAACTTTTGACACCAAAAAATTGTCCACATTTTTAACCCACTGAGCCACCCAGGCGCCCCAAAATTGTCCACATTTTTAAGCTTGTTGTGTCTTTTGGACACGTATATTTTAAATGGCCTAGCTGTGGGTCATTTATTGATGATGAGACAGAGCAATTTATTAAAAAATACATAGGAATAAGACAAATTGGGGTTCAATTCCCTAGTAAGTCACCTACTACCTATGTGTAGCAGTAAGATATTTATCTCACTGTGGTTTACTTTCCTCATATATAAGGTGACAGTAACACTTCCCTGTATGTTTGTGTGTTTTAAAGGAGCATGTGATTAGGGAAATGTTTAGTATAGTTCCTCATATACTCTTTAATGATTACTTACCATTACTAGGCACCAAAGGCTTGTGCATGTATTTTCTCTTGTCATTTTTATTAAAATATGAGACCTATTATCATCTCCATTTTACGAAGGAGAACATTGAGGTAATGGAGTTTATATAACTTGAATAAAGTCAAAACAACAAAGGAATGGTGGGGCAAAATTTTAACCCAGGTTAGAACTGAGGGAATTGGTAAGAGAAAGAGACTATCACTTATATCTTAACAAGAACAAACTGGATAAGTTAAAAAAAAAAAAAAAAACTTAAAACACATAAAATACCTGAGGATACAAATCAACTAAGTTTCAGAAAGGAGTAGGCTCTTTCTAGGAAAGAAGAGTCTTATAGCTCTTGTCATCTCTAGGGACAGGATAGAAAGAATTAAACCCTTTATAATATGGTTAAGGAGAAATCAACCTGATTTCTGACTATCTTTTAATGCTCAAATGTGGACAGGCATGATAATTGAAATCCTAGGGATCCACAGTTATAAATCAAATACACATCCAGTCTCTCTATGTTTCCCATGGTGCCTTGAGTGAGTGCTCAGGGATGGACTAGAATACCAAAGACTAGGGGCAGAGAAGAGGACATCCCTGGGCCAAATGCTACTTCATTGTATGCGGGTCAGCACTTAGCCAAAACGGGGCAGAAGGACTAAGCAAAATCCCCACCTCTATCCTGAGGTGCGTGGGGTTTTTATGACCAAAAGAAAAGGGCACTCCCAAAGGATGAGAACAAAGCAGGAGAGTTAGGAGAGATTTCAACCCCTCCCTCAGGAGACCTTACCAAAGAATTGGTAATCACCTAATTAGGATTGTGATAAGGCAGAAGTGTTGAGAGAGAATCCCCTGTGATATACTGGGTCTTCACCTAAAAGCTAGTGGGTGGGGCAGCAAGGTCTGGAGAGATTTCCTGAAGTATAGAAAACCAGGTTCAAGGGTGGAGGATGAGAATCTTCAGTGACCCCAAAAGGGTGGTTATGTTGAGCTATAAAGCTGAGGCTTCAGACCTATCGCTGCTGTAGGTCAGGAGGTTGGTGACTGGCTGTAAAATGGGGAACAATTGCTGGAGTCCTGGTGGTGTTCAGATCCTAAGCTCTGCTAAGAGAAAGTTGGGCTATCGCCATAAAAACATTAGAAGACAGTGGAAGACCATCATTTTAAAACTACAACAGAGCCCAAACCCAGCCCAGTAATAGATTTTAGAGTCAGCTTCACCAAAATGATGATGTAAGAAAGGAAGTTGTGTGACCTTATAAAGGGATAAACATTATTTATACAGTCTCTGCTTCTGTTTTTTTGTTTTGTTTTGTTTTGCTTTGCTTTTTTAGTACCTAATGTTTGGTTTAAAAACAAAACAAAAACCAACCAGGAAACATGCAGAAAAATATGACCAATAATCCAGAAGCAGAACCACAGAAGTATAAATTTATTTACTACCTGGCCATTTTCAGTCAAGTTTGCCAACCCCTAATCTAGGAAAGAAGAACTGATAATTTAGGTGAGCAATAGTAAGAATGTCAGCAGACTTGGAAAAAAATAATGGAGGATAGAAGTCAAAGGAGCAACATCTTTGAAAATGCTGAAAAAAGAAAGAAAACTGTCAACCCAGCTCTGAGACTTTTAATTTCGACATTGCATTCACTACCATTTATCAGATTTTTTTGGTGGGGGAGCACATGGAAGCCAGCTTCCCAGATCTTGATAATTGTACCTAAAAAGATGAAGTTAAGCAGGTGAAGCATAGGATGTGTAGTTGAATTTTAAAAACAGTTGCTCACAAAGAGTTTATAATATATGTGAATAGGAGGCTGGACAGGGTGTTGGGTACTGAATTTTGGTTCTCAATGTTGTGTGGCAAATGGAACATGAGTTGGAGTCAGGAAAAAAAGCATAGAATCAAGGCATAGTCCTACCTCTACAGTGTTTTTATGACAGTTTCTCTAGGCTGTGATTCTCTTCTCTATAAAAGAGTTGATAACTGCCCCCACCTGCCTTACATGGTTGAGTTGCAAGTCAAGGGAATGGGAGTGAATGTTGTGAGGTTTTGAAAGGCACTTTGAATACTCCCAAAATATAGGTTGAAATATTACTGTTAAAATTACAGACGAATGGATAAGGAAGATGTGGTCCATATACCTATGGAGTATTATGCCTCCATCAGAAAGAATGAATACCCAACTTTTGTAGCAACGTGGACGGGACTGGAAGAGATTATGCTGAATGAAATAAGTCAAGCAGAGAGAGTCAATTATCATATGGTTTCACTTATTTGTGGAGCATAACAAATAGCATGGAGGACAAGGGGAGATGGAGAGGAGAAGGGAGTTGAGGGAACTTGGAAGGGGAGGTGAACCATGAGAGACTATGGACTCTGAAAAACAATCTGAGGGTTTTGAAGGGGCGGGGGGTGGGAGGTTTGGGGAACCAGGTGGTGGGTATTGGAGAGGGCACGGATTGCATGGAGCACTGGGTGTGGTGCAAAAACAATGAATACTGTTACGCTGAAAAGAAATTTAAAAAAACAAAAACAAAAACAAAGGAACCCAAACTCTACCATCAGTAAAAATCCATAAGTGCAGTTGATGTTTCGTGGATATAATTGTGGAAAGAGAGAAGTGATGATTTTGTTCTACTCTGTCCTGATAATTCCACTCCAGGAATTCTGAAAGTCATACATTAGGAGAGAAATAGACCCAAAATTCTAAAAATCTTAGGTGCAGAATGTTTGAAAGAAGGGGGGGTTAGCAGTATTTGAAGTAAAGAGAATTGGAGGTCTTAAGAAACAAAGTGGAAAGAATTTTTGGATAAACTCTGTCTTTGGAATCTTAGCTTAGTCACTCCGTTGGCAGCTTGAATCTGGAAAAATAAAGCTTCTTGAGTCTCACTTTCAACAGGTATTAAATAGAGATAGTTATTTAATTTATTATACTTTTGTGGGAATTCAGTAAGATATTGAGTATGATAAACAATATGTAAACTGATTTTATATATTACTCTAGGAGGAAAGATCTAGAATAATTCTAATTATAAAGTACTTTAAGTCAGTGGGAGCTGTATAGAAATGGAATTGACTATTTCTCTTTGAGGAATTGGATTATAGGTTTGGTGGAAGGTATTCAAATGTCATTGGTATATGGTTGGATTATATGATGTTTTAGATCCTTGCCAACCTTCAGTTCATATCTGGACAGTATCAGTAAATAACACAGTGTATCAATTTGTCATCTCTTTTCTCATAATATGGAATTTGTATGTGTCTATACACAAGGTAAGTTAGGTTTTAAGAAGTCAAGATAGATTCATGTATCAGCCTGGTCAGAAGAGCAAAGCAAACTGAGAATAGGCGAGATCCAGATAGTTTCTCCAACTGGACACCAATCTAAATTTATGATCCTTTGTCTTCGAATTTCATAAGTTTACCCAGTAAGAAAATAAGAGTTTCTATTATAAAAGCAGAGAAACTCCATAGATC
Source organism: Mustela nigripes (assembly GCF_022355385.1). Taxonomy (NCBI): domain Eukaryota; kingdom Metazoa; phylum Chordata; class Mammalia; order Carnivora; family Mustelidae; genus Mustela; species Mustela nigripes. The sequence goes on from NC_081564.1 coordinate 69,059,272, forward strand.
TTAATGGAAAGTTTTAAAAATTTTACTAAATATCAGATGAACTTTTAGAGGTGTCTAGAAAATGCTAGAAGTTTTATATTCTTCAAGCTAGGAGACAGGAAACATGCTTTGTCATAACTCCACAGGCGTTTTATTTGTGAAAGAAACAAAACTAATAATGGCAGACATGTCTGGAAAAAAATGACTAGAAATTGTTAGATTTGTGGATATGTTGTTTGTCTCATGCTTTCATAATAAGTGGAAGTCTGACTTACAGAAAAGGTCTGTTAGTATTTTATCAGCAACAGTGAACTACAAAGAAATGCATAAAGAAATGCTCTTAGTAGAATGTTTGAGGGCTATTTGAGAGACCTGCTTGGAGAAGGAAAATATATTCTTGCAAAAGAGATGTTGTGATTGCCAAGGACCAGCCAGGAGATGTTTTATCCTGAGAAGTTAATTTTTCTGACTTACAGGTCTTGGTTTTGCATGATTAAATTAGAATCTCTACTAAAGGGTTTATCATAATTTAGGAGTCCTGATTTATTCATATTTTCTTTGTCCATTTACAGTTGCATTTATGTAGGAAAAATAAGCCCCCAGATTTTAGGAGGAATTAGTCTTACCCTGGAGTCAAGGATTAATTAAAAGCCCTTTGTAGGCAAAATAGCTAATTACATACATGAAATTTTTTCATTGATTTTTTTTTTTTTTACTACCTTCTATTACGATTGCCATTCTCAGAAGTCCCTATTCTCTCATCTCAATCACCACACTTTTAATTTATTTTGAATGGCTTTATTGAGATATAATTCACAAACCATGAAACTGACTCATTTAAAGTGTACAGTTCAGTGACTTTTTCTGTATTCATAGAATTGTTCATCTGTCACCAGAGTTTAGTACATTGCATTACCCCCAAATAAGCCTATATTCCTTAGCTGTTACTTGCATTTGACTCCAAGCACTAGGAAACCACAGATATGCTTTTCTTTTTTATTTTATTCTCATTGTTTCCTGTAAATGGAATCCTACAATAGGCAGTCCTTTGGGTCTCTCTGCTTTCACTTAGTCTAATGTTCTCAAGCTTCATCCCTATTGGGGCGTGTAAGAGTGCTTTGTTTTAAAATTGGCAAATATGTTTCACTATATGGATATACCACATTCATTCCTTAGCTGATGGACATTTGGAGTTTTTCCCCACTTTTTGACTGTTAATAAATCTACTATGAACATTTTTCTTCAAGTTTTTGTAAGGACATTTGTTTTCACTTTTCTTGGGCATATATGTAGGAGTAGAATTACTAGGTGATACGATCTGTCTTTTCAACTTTTTAACGAAAGGCCAGACTGTTTTCCAAAGCAACTACATCATTTTACCCCCTCCCAGAAATGCATGAGGGTTTCTTCACATTGTCACCAACACTTGTTATTATCTGTCTCTTGAACTATAGCCTTCCTAGTGAGTGTAAAGGTGGTATCTCATTTGCCTTTCTCTGATGGCTGATGATGTTGTGTGTCTTTTCATCACACATTAACCCTTTGTGTTATCTTTTTTTCGGAGAAATGCCTATTCAAATCTGTTCATTTAAAAATCATTATTTATCTTCTTATAAATGAGTTTTAAACATTCTTTAGATTTTCTAGATACAAATCCCCATCAGATACACAATTTGCAGAATTTTTTTTCCCATTCTGTGGGTTGTTTTAAATCATCATATTTTATTGGGCTTCTTCCCCCCTTTCTACTTACTGATATTTGCCTCCATGACTGGCCTAATAAGTTGTCATCATGACAGTTTTACCTATATAAGTGTCTTCCTTTCCATCAACTATCATATTCACTCATTTGAGGACCTACTTACTAGATACTGAGCTTACTCACTGGGGAGGCAATGATCAGTATGGAATCTTGTTCCTGCATTCAGGGCACTTACCATGTATGGTGGGAGGAAGACCTTAATCAACCATTAAGATACAATGATACTGCTAAAAATTACTACCTACATCATTTACTTTTGCATCCAATTAGCTCATTTTCTAATTCGTTCTAAGAGCCTCTTGCTGTTTATAGCTTTGATCTAACACACTTTCCTTTCTCTTAATCTGCTGATTGAAACATTTTAAGAACAGTTACATGGATTGTGAAAGTAGGGGTACAAGGTAAACACTGCACAAAAGATCAGAGGTTTTGTCAAAATTGGCTTGATCACTCGGTGTTATCCAACTAGCCTCCTTATTGTAAACCAGAGAGAGAGAGAGACTGGGAAAGACATGAAGAAAACGTACCTTCTAACACAAGTGACAATAATAAGCCGCATGTGTGGCTAGAGAAGAACCTTATTTGTATTCATGAGCCCTTGTCTAATTAGCTGTGCTTGGTAATTCTGATAGTCATTTTTTTTTTTATATTGGCTTTAGGTTACCCTTCAGTTCCATAAAACATTGCAGTAAAAAGAGAAAACTTAGGAGTCTGAGTACTGAGATAGTTTAAGTTGATGTCAGATTTCTCATTGCTTCTAAGATAAATTTAAATAGGCTAGAATCTTCTCTGATTTTAAGGGTAGATATAACCCCTTCTCTGGGGTTATACTGCTTAAATAATATGTGAACTAGATGATGATGAGGAGGAGGATGATAGTAATAATAATTCATTAAATCACTATTGCATTGGGATTTTTCAAAGCATTTTCACATACATTGCTCTAGACTTTAACATGAACCAAACAAGATGGCTGGACTCTATTATTCATGTTTCTATAAACTTTGTAGTGAAGTATAATATGTATGGAAGAAATACACATGATCATATGTCTATAGCTCCTTGGATCTTCATGTATTGAACACTCCATGTAAACAGCTCAAGGAACAGGTCATTGGCCAGGATCATATGCCCCTTTGTGCTAATTTAATTACTAATACCCTGAACATAACAGATAATCACAGTTCTGATCTCTAATACCATAGCTTACTTTTACCTGCTCTTAAACTGCAGTGAAATAAAATTATATAGTCTGTACATTGATTGGCTTCTTTTACTTAGTGTTTGTGAGATTTTCCTTAATTCTTATCACTGTATAATATTCCAGTATGTATCCTACAATTCATTTATCCATTCTAGTGACATTCATGTTGTTTTTAGTTTATGTCTATTACAAACAGTGTTATTGGAAACATATTTTACTTTTTTAACTTTTCTGGTTTTATACCTATGAATAAAATCACTGGGTTGTAATAGGGCCTATGAATGTTTTCAGATTTAGAATAAGCTACCAAACTGTTTACAGTGGCAAATCCTATCTAACCTTCAATTAGCAGTACATGATGAAACCTTGGACTCACCCATGTCCTGGCCAAGCTTGATATTTTCTGTATTGTAAAGCCATTTTTATGGGTGATGATTCACATTTTGAAAATGGAGATGTAAAGGCACTGGCATAGGAAAGGTCTAGAGTGTAAGTCTACCAGCACAGTGTTCTTCATTAAGCCAAATAGAACATTTGTTTCACTTAGCACATAAGCAAATAATTCACTAAGCAAATAAGGCTAAAACATTAACATATAAGATAAAAATATAAAAATATATAAAAGCGTATATAAATACTTCCGTTTTCAGCAGTGACATGCTAAGAGCTTGGAAGTTGTCATTCCCATCCTTACAATAAGAAAAAAAACCCAAATGGGTCAATCTGAAAATTCAGTGACTTTTCTTGGGCTCATTGGAGAAGTGAGATCTCAGGGCACACTGTTACCCTGAAATGTAGTGAATAGGTGAATCCAGAGAATCAGATTTGAGATCAGTTAAGTAAGCCCCCAGGCACACTTAAATGGCAATTTCGATGGATAGCTGGAGGCTGAGTGTGGAGTAGCATGTGTGAAAATTTCTTGCCTCCCCCCCAACACACGCTGTCATCATGCTATCCAGGGGAAAGGAATTTGAGTCAGATGCATGCATTTTTATGAGATACAACCTAATTCTCTCTTTACATTCAACTCTGGGTCTTAGAAAGGGAAGTTGGAGCATCCTGGTATAGTTAACTCCTCTCAGTTTTCCACTACTCTGCACCTAGTTGCTCTGAACTGTGAAGACAAGTTGTTAGTTAGAAAGAATTTAACTTGAGATTCCGGATCCATTAACCTCTGAGCAGCAAGAGGAGAGGCTGTCCAAAGGACAGGGTTGATGTACTAAAAAAGCATCATAACATCTCCTCACTCAGCGCACCTTTCTAAAACATGTCCCTAATAAGCCTAGCCATGAAAAAAGGCAATTACAGGCATTGCTCCTACAACTTATAATGCAAATTGGATTGAACACAATAGATTAATTAGAGAACATGGTTTGAATTTACCTTATGCAGACAGCAATTGGTTCTAATGTGATCGAGTTCAGGAACTAGCATCTTGAGAGCAGGAAAAAAATGTCATTGGCAAGATGTGTAAATGCACACCTTTCCAGTGTCTCCGTGGCTGGCGGCTCAGTTGGCCTCCTGTTCTCTCTTCTTCTGGGGCATAGATCCTGAGGGGCTGGAGGTATGCCAAGATAATAGAGAACAAAGTTGGTGAGTAGAGCTCTGTATTTATAGATTACAGAAGAGAACTAAGTTGTGAGCTCAATTAAGGTCTCCTAGTCACTTACAATTTGGGGTGTTCAGCATCTTGGATTTAAGATCAATTACATTATATAGAATTTACAGAGATTCCAGAGTCCCAGTGTCCAAGGGCTTTGCAAACAAAGAGTGAAAGAGACTCATCTAATTGGACATCATGTTGCTGTTACTAGCTTAGTGCTAGGCATCAAATTCGTCCAAAAATCAAAACATAAACAGGGCACTTCCTGATCTTTTTCCTCTGAGAATTTGGTTATCATGTAGGTGTGTGTTTGAGGTTCAAGAGGGGTTGTAAGTATTCTGTGAAACTGTCGGGTGGCAGAGCTCTGGAGTACAGGAGAGGGGATGATGGAGTACAGGAGAGGAGATGATGGAGTACAGGAGAGGAGATGATGGAGTACAGGAGAGGAGATGATGG